>NC_052321.1:8566143-8713643 GCF_016432855.1 Salvelinus namaycush | reverse complement strand
TGACATGCACTGTCAACTGTGTGTGGGACCTTATATAGATAGACAGGTGTGTGCCTTCCCAAATCATGTCCAATCAAATGAATTTACCACAGGTGGACTCCAATCAAGTTATAGAAACTTTTCAAGGATGATCAACGGAAACAGGTTGCACCTGAGCTCAATTTAGAGACCCATAGCATAGGGTCTGAATACTTATTTAAATAAGGTATTTCTGTTTTTTATTTGTAATATTTCATCATTAGGGGGTATTGTGTGTAGATTCATGAGGGAAAAATGTAATTTAATACATTTTAGAATAAGGCTGTAATGTAACAATGTGGAAAAAGGGAAGGGGTCTGAATACTTTCCCGAATTCACTGTATATACAGTGCCATTCAAAAGTTTGGACACCTACTCATTCAAGGGTTTTTCTTTTTTTAAACTATTTTCTACAATGTAGAATAATAGTGAGAACTGACTAATAATAGTCAGAACTATGAAATAGCACAAATGGAATCACGTAGTAACCAAAAAAGTGTTAAACAAATCAAAATATTTTATATTTGAGATTCTTCAAAATAGCAACCCTTTGCCTTGATGACAGCTTTGCACACTCTTGGCATTATCTCAACCAGCTTCCTTAGGAATATTTTTCCAACAGTCTTGAAGGAGTTCCTACATATGCTGAGCACTTGTTGGCTGCTTTTCCTTCACTCTGTGGTCCAACTCATCCAAAACCATTTCAATTGGGTTGAGCACGGGTGATTGTGGAGGCCAGGTCATCTGATGCAGCACCATCACTCTCCGTCTTGGTCAAATAGCCCTTACACAGCCTGGAGGTGTGTTTTGAGTCATTGTCCTGTTGAAAAACAAATGATAGTCCTGCTAAGCGCAAACCAGATGGGATGGCATATCGCTGCAGAATGCTGTGGTAGCCATGCTGGTTAAGTGTGCTTTGAATTCTTTAATATATCACAGACAGTGTCACCAGCAAAGAAAGCACCCCTACACCATCACACCTCCTCCTCCATGCTTCATGGTGGGAACCACACATGCGGAGATCATCCATTTACCTACTCCGTGTCTCATAAAGACACGACGGTTGGAAAATCTCAAAGTTGGACTCATCAGACCAAAGGACAGATTTCCACCGGTCTAATGTCCATTGCTTGTGTTTTTTGGCCCAAGCAAGTCTCTTCTTATTATTGGTGTCGTTTAGTAGTGCTTTCTTTGCAGCAATTCGACCATGAAAGCCTGATTCAAGCAGTCTCCTGTTAACAGTTGATGTTGACATGTGCCTGTTACTTGAACTCTGTGAAGCATTTATTTGGGCTGCAATCTTAGACTGGTAACTCTTATGAATTTATCCTCTGCAGCAGAGGTAACTCTGGGTCTTCCTTTCTTGTGGCGGTCCTCATGAGAGCCAGTTTCATCATAGCGCTGGATGGTTTTTGTGACTGCACTTGAAGAAACTTTCAAAGTTCTTGAAATGTTCCGTATTGACTGACCTTCATGTCTTGAAATAATGATCAACTGTCATTTCTCTTTGCTTATTTGAGCTGTTCTTGCCATAATATGGACTTGGTCTTTTACCAAATCTTCTGTATACCACCCCTACCTAGTCACAATACAGCTGATTTGGCTCAAACGCATTAAGAAGGAAAGAAATTCCACAAATTAACTTTTAACAAGGCACACCTATTAAATGAAATGCATTCCATCTGACTACCTCATGAAGCTGGTTGAGAGAATGCCAAGAGTTTGCAAAGCTGTCATTAAGACAAAAGCTGGCTATTTGAAGATTTTTTTGAACACTTTTTTGGTTACTACATGATTCCATATGTATTATTTCATAGTTTTGATGTCTTCACTATTATTCTAAAATGTAGAAAACAGTAAAAAAGAAAGAAAAACCCTTGAATGAGTAGGTGTGCAAACTTTTGACGTGTACTGTACGTGGGTTGCACAAGTCTTACCATGTAATATACTGTAACTGCATGATGATGTGTTATTCCTGCAGGCTAGGTTAAGCGATAGCGTAGAAAGAGGACATGATTCTGTTACTCTGCTCTCTGTATGCCTGTCATCATAGAGGATTAAAAGGATTAAAATGTACTTTGCAGTCAAACACTGTTTAATATTCAGGATTTAAATGCGCTCATGTATTTACATTACATAGGCAAAACATGCATTTGTGTTAGGAAATCTCAACATTTTTCCAACAGGCACTGTAATACAGCAATAGAGTAAAATCATATCCTTACTTTAAAGCTTTGATAATTTCACATAGGCCACGAGTTGAATTGAATATTGAAGGCACGTTGATTTCTCTTATTTAGTATAAAGGAGATTGGAATTCTGCTCTCCTTCTCGTATTTGGATGCTTTATGAACTCAAAGGTGGAGATAAGCAAGTGGGAGTAACCATAGAAATTGAATGAATAGAACTGTCACGATCGTCATTATGAATGGACCAAGGTGCAGCGTGGTAGGCATACATTTTCCTTTATTAAATGAACACCGAACAAAAAACAACAAAATTCCAAACGAAACGTGAAGCTAATAATAGTGCTGACATGCAACTATCCATAGACAAGATCCCACAAAGCACAAAGGAATAATGGCTGCCTAAATATGATCCCCAATCAGAGACAACGATAAACAGCTGCCTCTGATTGGGAACCATAACAGACCAACATCGACATACAAACACCTAGATGACCCACCCTAGTCACACCCCGACCCAACCAACATAGAGAATAAAAAGCGGGGAGGGGAGGGTCCGGGTGGGCATCTACCGTCGGAGGCAGCTCCGGTGCGGGGCGAAGTACCCACTCCGCTCGCAGATACGTCTTCCTCCATGGCGGCTCTGGTGCGGGGATCGTCGCCGGAAGCTCCGGGCCGTGGGTCGTCGCCGGAGCAACCGTACCATGAATTGTCGCCGGAGGCTCTGGACCGTGAATCGTTGCCGGAAGAACCGGACCGCAGATCGTCTCAGGAGGTTCCGGACTGTGAAACGTCGTTGGAGGTTCCGGACTGTGAAACGTTGTTGGAGGTTCCGGACTGTGAAACATCGCCGGAAGCTCTGGACTGGGACCTGTCGCCAGAAGCTCTGGACTGGGACCTGTCGCCGGAAGCTCTGGACTGGGACCTGTCGCCGGAAGCTCTGGACTGGGACCTGTCGCCGGAAGCTCTGGACCGGGACCTGTCGCCGGAAGCTCTGGCCTGGGAACTGTCGCCGGCAGCTCTGGACTGTGGAGGCGCACTGGAGGCCTGATGCGTGGGACCGGTACAGGTGGCACCGGGCTGATGACACGCACCTCAGGGCGAGTGCGGGGAGGAGGCACAGGACGTACTGGACTGTGGAGGCGCACTGGAGGCCTGATGCGTGGGACCGGTACAGGTGGCACCAGGCGGATGACACGCACCTCAGGGCGAGTGCGGGGAGGACGCATAAGACGCACCTGACTGGGGACACGCACTTCAGGGAGAGTGCGAGGAGCAGACACAGGAAGTACTGGGTTGTGGAGGCGCACTGGAGACCTGGTGCGTAGAGCTGGCACAGATGGTGCCGGAACGATGACACACCCCGCACGGTGATTGCGGGGAGCTAGCACAGGACGTACTGGGCTGTGGAGGCGCACTGGAGACCTGGTGCGTAGAACCGGCCCACATGGTACCGGACAAATGACACGCTCCTCAGGACGAGTATAGGAAGCTGGCACAGGTGGCATCAGACGGCTAACACGCTCCTCAGGATGAATGCCGTGCATACTACGCCAAACCAATAGCTCTCTCGCTTCACTCTCCTCCAATTTGTCCAATAACTCCTCGGTCTCTGACTCACACCTCAACTTCGCCGACCACCCCGTATGCCCCCCACAAAAAATAGGCTGCTTCTTTGGCTTGCGTCGTGGCAAGCCAAAGAATGATCCCAATGATCCCGTGGCAAGCCTAAATATGATCCCCAATCAGAGACAACGATAAACAGCTGCCTCTGATTGGGAACCATAACAGGCCAACATCGACATACAAACACCTAGATGACCCACCCTAGTCACACCCCGACCCAACCAACATAGAGAATAAAAAGCTCTCTATGGTCAGGGCTGGACAAGAACGGCTTGGAACCTCTAACCCTGTCAATTTGACTGATAAACTCATGGTTACACTCGCAATGGCTGCCTGGTAATGTGATGCAATAATTCCCATGGTAATGTAGAATGTTGATTCAAATTATGTTAATTAACTGTGTGGCTCATGAAATGGAATGTATTGTTTGTCATGTCAGTTGAGTTGAATTCTCCATTCACAGCACACATTGATTTGTACACACTTCCTGCTTTGCTCCTACGGATACATTCACAATGGCCGCCAGTCCACCCATTATGCCGTCATTGACTTGAATGGGGACGGCCGTTCTATTCATTCTATTTCTACGGGAGAAACAGTGGGAAGGTTGGAAGGCGGGGATCGAACTCTGACTCTGGGGTTGTACATGTGTAGGTATGTAGCCTGGCTACTCTTGAGGTATGTACAGTAAACCTCAGTGTCAGCTCCTATCTGGAGATGAAGGCACATCAGTCTTTAACAGTTTGCCCTCGCATGCCCTATCACTATTGAAGCACATTCCATTGTGGTAAATCTGTCTTGGCAACTACAGTATATAGCCTGCCAAAAACGTTTCATCCCAAGCCCAGCAGTGCTACTGCCAGGCAAAGCAAAGTACTATCCATTTATCTTCTTTTTTTTCTTCCTTCGTTTTAAGTGGGCCTGTGCTTATGTCGAGGGCCGTGGAGATACAATGTATTACTAGACATTCATGTCTTTCAGTAAGGAAAGGCTGTGGATGAAACGGCAGCGACCGTAAAAGGTGTTCACCAGGTGCCTCCAATAGCCTCCCTCTGGAATGTAACCCCAAATGTCTCCCGACCGTCTCCACGCTAGCCCATAAAACCTCTGGGCTCCTGCCAACATTCTCCCGGTGCGCTGCACACCTGGGCCCAGTTGGGGCACCCTTGACTCGTCCAAAGGGTTTGGGAGGTTGGGAGATGATAGTGAATTCCATAGGTTGACCTATGTAACAATGCATACCATCATCAGACAGAGTTGACCTCAAAGCATTAGTGTTGGTAGATAATTCTATTCCCACCTAACCACCAAAAACATTAAGCCCTCCAAGCCCCATCTTAACTCCCTTCAAAAATGTCACTCCACACCCAATGTTCACTCTCAAGACGTAGTAAGCACTGCTCTTTCACTTGTATACAGTCTAGCTTCTGAGTATGTCTGCCTGGATAACCACAAAGTCTCTTTATCGTGTTCTCTGCAAACCTTAATAACAGCAATGTGGTTAGAGCCAATCGTTAAAGGCCCAGTGCAGTCAAAAACTTGATTTCCTGTGTTTTATATATATTTCCACACTATGAGGTTTGAATAATACTGGGAAATTGTTAAAACTGATGATAATTCCCTTTTAGTGTAAAAGTTGTTTGAAAAGACCACCTAAAATGTCTGCCTGTTTAGGTGGGATGGAGTTTTGGCCTGCCTAGTAACATCACCTGGCAGTATAAATTAAGCCAATAACAGATAGTTGTCTGGTTACATATCCCTGCCATTAGGCTCGTCCAATTATGCCCCTCACTCAGACCACTCCCAGACTGTCCTAGCTAAATTATTGCTTGAGAAATTGCTCTTTGCTAAGAAGCTATTTTTGACCATTTTAATTGAAAACAGTCACAGTAAGGTTCTTAATTGTTACCCATAAATGATATTGAGATAAAAATGGCTGCATTGCACCTTTAACCTTAACGCAGGAATGATGTTGTTGGCAGTCGGGCACCGCGATGCTGGGTATATTGGTACATATGGTGCCTGTGTGGACCCATGTAGTTAAACATAGACTTTGATATGAAACCAGGGGAAAGCAGTGCAAAGAGACTGACATTAACCACAGAGAGAAATCCAGGCAGTTTTCAGGGTCATAAAACAGGACTTCACACAGCGGGACACACAGCATTTCATCATTTCTGTTGTGACTCGGCACTACATTGTAGGCAGCAGCAGGCGCCAGGGAAGGCAGTAAGTGTAAATGGCTATCACTTAGTCTTAGGTTATCTGGCCTGCTTTTATTGTGATCTGGATGGGGAAACAATAACCCCAGTCATAAGCCTGATTCAGACTTTAGGGCCAAACGAGCCATTCAAAGCAGAGCTGTACTGGGCTGGCCTGGTTAAGCATACATCATAGTTGCTGGGACCATGTTAAAAGAGGACAAGGTGAAAAGACCGTATCTGAGCCAGCACAGTATAGTTCAGGTCGGTTCTACAGTGCCAATCGGGCAATAGTGTAGCAGGAGAAAGTTAGAGCTGTAACGGGGACTCGAACCGAACTCCTATAACGCAGAACCAAGCATCATACGGACTATATCACAAAAGCCCAAGCCTCTGGGTAGAAGTAGTGTAACGCTCACACACACTGGTTACATTAGTACTCACAAACTCACTCTACCATACGCTCACTCAAATATAGTTTATTTGAGGAGAGAAAGTAAAAAAAAAGATGAAGTCACAGAGCTTGTATCGAAATCTTTTGAGCCACCCTGTGGTTATAATGTGGAATGGCAGTCATTACCACAATGGACTAATTCATTAAAACGTTTGTTCAGAGAAAGACAGTTGCAAAGTGCATCTGTAGAGCCCTGAGGGACTCCTGTAATGTTAGTAATATTACTAAGGTCATAAACAAATATTAAAAGGGCAATCTGCTGAGAAGACAGTTGAACTAAGCTCATTATGCATTTATAAGTTATGTTCTCTCAGAATCCATGGCTAATTATCATAAATTTAAAAGTAAAAAATGTATGTACCATTCCTGGATTGCCCCTTTAAATCACCTGATGCTGCATTCATAACCAAGTGGTAAGATGGTAATTACCAGTGAAGTTGTACATACCAGTTGGATGCATTCAATCTAAAAGTACAGCCATCATGCTTGTAAACAAATTATAGTGTTTAATAAATATATGAATAAATGTATTTGTAGAAATGTTTTGTTGTTGCATTTAACTGATGAATTAATTTTGTTGTCTGCGCTACAGACTGCTATATCAGTCCGGTAATACAGGATTAGTAAAGGCCCAGTGCACTACTTTTCTGGTCATTTTTTACATTCTGATTTTTCAGGTGGTGCTGCAGCACCCCATCAGAACCCAAAATACACACTTGTTTTCCTTATGTCATGGACTGTTAGTCCTTGTATCTAGAGCTCTGTATATGAATTTGAGAGGGGTTACTTTTACCTAGCCCCATTATTCAGTTCAGCTGTTTACCAAAAGAAGTAGAGGGGTGTCCGTTTTGTTGTTTTTCAAATCACAGACTGTAGCTTTAAGCAGTTGATATTTCACTGAATTATTCCCCAGAGAAGCAGAAGAGTTATAACCATTAATGACCAGTGAAACAAGTAAGCTATTTGTTCTGAAATGTGGCTTAGGGATAGGACTACACCAATCTAGTGTAGGAGTGCAGGGGGTCAGTGTCAGATGAGTGCAGTGAACAGGTAAGAGTGCAGGAGGTCAGTAAGGTATGTGGGCGCCAGTCCGTTGATTGCTTTGTAGGTGAGCATGACCTATTTGAAGATGATCCTGTATTGAACTGGGATCCAGTGGAGTTTGATGAGGGTGGGGGTGATGTGGTCCCAAGGTCTGGTGTGTGTGAGGACTTGTGCAGCAGAATTTTTAATATGTTGTCCAGTCTGTCCAGTGTTTTGGCGGGGAGTCCGTAGAGAAGGCCGTTGAAGTAGTCCAGGTGTGATGAAACCAAGAAGTGAATGAGGGTTTCAGCAGTGGGGTCAGTGAGAGAGGGTGTTGGTTTCAAATGACAGAGTGTGGTCAAATGTAGCACCAAGCTTCCTGACTGTTGAGTTGGAGTGGGATGGTGCAGCTGTCGATTGTCATGTTGAGTTGACCCAGTCACACTAAATCCACCAGATTAGAGGTATTAGGGATGAAACACGTTGTCATGCCCTGACCTTAGTTATATATATTTTCTGTATTATTTTGGTCAGGTCAGGGTGTGACGAGGGTGGGTATGCGTGTTTTGTGTTGTCTAGGGTTTTTTGTAGATCTATGGGTTTTTTGTAAGTCTAGGTGATTGTAGGTCTATGGTGGCCTGAATTGGTTCCCAATCAGAGGCAGCTGTTTATCGTTGTCTCTGATTGGGGATCCTATTTAGGTTGCCATTTTCCATTTAGGTTTTGTGGGTTATTGCCTATGTGTAGTTGCATGTCAGCACTCGTTGTATTAGCATGTCAGCACTCGTTGTATTAGCTTCACGTTCATTTTGTTAGTTTGTTTAGTGTTCTTCGATTATTAAAGTAGAATGTACTCATATCACACTGTGCCTTGGTCTCCTCAATATGACGAAAGTGATACATGTTTTATTGAGAGGTGTGTAAATTGGACCATATTTCTGTCCAATCTGATCATTTGAAATGTAATACTTTTGAGTACTTTTGGGTGTCAGAGAAAATGTATTGGAGAAAAAAGTGAATACATTACTTTCTTTAGGAATGTAGTGAAGTAAAAGATGTCAAAAATATAAATAGTAAAGTACAGATACCCCCAAACTATGTAAGTACTGCTTCAAATATTTATACTTAGTTACTTTACTTCACTGACAGTAGGTCTATGCTCATGGGCTTCCCAAGTACCACCAGTGGTGCACAAGTTGACACAAGTTCACACCTCTTTGAATGGGTAGGGCAGAATATCCTGTAAGCCATTGCGTCTGTCTAGTACACGCAGCCGGAGTTGTCAGACGCCGCCTCTGTGCATCATGGTGGATTACATCATTGTAGTATGTACATTCGCGCACATGTATTAGGCTAAAGAGATGTTTACGATGTAGCCTAACATATGCTGGTTTCAAGGTAACCTAATAGCTTTATCTCTAGAACACACACACAGAAAAACATCGAGGAAGGAGCCACGAGCACATTTCTTGCTGTTTTCTTAGAAAATGTATGTATTCATTTTTTTACAGGAAAAGTATCTAGAGTATATGCTCTACACAGACTAGGATGCGCGTTAACATTCTGATTGAGATTTCAAATATATTTAGCTTTTCTTTATTAGCCTACCTGTGAACATTTTTGTTATTTTACAAGTATTTTGTGTTTAAAAATGTTAAACAAATGTACACGTCTAACATCTTTCACTGCACTAATAATGAGTCTCTACTAGAGCCAGAGTTGACGCCAAGAAACCTAAATGATATCATACACTATTAGAAAACATTGAACAAGCCGTTCTTAAAAGGGACATCTGGGATTGGTACGTCCATGTATGGACTTTTATATGAATTACATATAGCCATTCATTCTTGAAGAATTTATAAATAACTCATGAGCTTAGTTCAACTTTCCTACCCCATCAGAACCCAAAATATCGCCTAAACATGTTTTATTCCGTTGTTTGTATACAATGGAATAAAACACTCGTGTATTTCAAACATTTACAAATGGTTCAAATATAATTTTGATCTCATGGATGGTCAGTCCTTGCATCCATAGCTCCGTCAAGGAATTTGAGTGGTTTCATTTTTCCAGCAAAAACCCTCAGCAGTTTACCAAAAAAAGTGGTGGGGTAACTGCTTTGTTGCTAATAATTAAGAACAAATTCTTATTTACAATGACGGCCTACCCGGGAACAGTGGGTTAACTGCCTTATTCAGGGGCAGAACAACAGGTTTTTATCTTGTCAGCTCAGAGATTCAATCCAGAAATCTTTTGGTTACTGGCCCAACGCCGTAACTACTAGGCTACCTGCCACCCCAGGTAGGCGTAATTGGCAGAATCTTCCATACACCCCCAAAAAATGATTAGTGAAGGTGCTGAATGCTAAACTGGAAAACAGGAACATATTGTTTTACTTTTCCTATTGAAGAACTAGATTCCAAGTATAACTACAGTAAAGTACACACACTGAAGGGTAAAAAAAATATGTTTTCAGCAAAATAGTGTCTTTTAGACAAAATCGTGAAATGCAGGTGTTTGCCAATTCAAGGCGTTGGTCTGAGGGTGCGCTCTGATGTAATTGGCATCCCTCCTTCCTTGTGGGAACAATAGAGGACCAATTCAGGACAAAAGCGCAGAAAGGCCCCCTCCCCCCACTTGTGCTATGTCAGAGGAAATCAGGTGATTAAAGAGGTTCTATGGAAGCTGGAGTAGGTCTTTACTGAAGGTAATCTGAGTTTCTATTAAAGTACATTTGCATCTGACTGGAAGTGTGCAGATAGTTTGAATGAGTCAGCTAAGTATCCAGGACGAGAGACTTGAGCATAGTTCCGTGTTTACGCGTTGCGCTCTTTCACCAAGTTGTAAAATGAACAGAAACTGGCTACTCTTTAGTTGACTATTGTACAGTGGCAAGAAACAGTATGTGAACCCTTTGGAATTACCTGGATTTCTGCATAAATTTGACATAAAATTGGATCTGATCTTCATCTAAGTCACAACAATAGACACAGTGTGCTTACAATAATTTGTGTGTTATTAGTTAATTTGTCTTGTCTATATTGAATACATAATTTAAAAATTCACAGTGTAGGTTGGAAAAAGTATGTGGACCCCTAGGCTAATGACTTCCCCAAAAGCTAATTGGAGTCAGGAGTCAACCTGGAGTTGAATCAATGAGACGAGATTGGAGATTTTGGTTAGAGCTGCCCTGCCCCATAAAAAACACACACGAAATTTGAGTTATTTGAGTTTGCTATTCACAAGAAGCATTGCCTGATGTGAACCATACCTCGAACTAAATAGATGTCAGAAGACCTAAGATTAAGAATTGTTGCCTTGCATAAAGCTGGAAAGGGTTACAAAGGTATCTCTAAAAGTCAGTCCACGATAACACAAATTGTCTATAAATTGAGAAATTTCAGCATTGTTGGTACTCTCCCTAGGAGTGGCCATCCTGTAAAGATGACTGCAAGAGCACAGCGCAGAATGCTCAATGAGGTTAAGAAGAATCATAGTGTCAGCTAAAGACTTACAGAAATCTCTGGAAGATACTGAAATCTCTGACGAGTCTACAATACGTAAAACACTCAACAAGAATGGTGTTCATGAGAAGACATCATGGAAGAAGCCACTGCGGTCCAAAAAAACCATTGCTGCACATCTGAAGTTCGCAAAAGAGCACCTGGATGTTCCACAGCGCTACTGGCAAAATATTGTGTGGACAGATTCAACTAAAGTTGTGTTGTTTAGAAGGAACACACAACACTATGTGTGGAGAAAAAAAGGCACAGTACACCAACATCAAAACCTCCCAACTGTAAATTATGGTGGAGGGAGCATCATGGTTTGGGGCTGCTTTGCTGCCTCAAGTCCTGGACAGCTTGCTATCGTCCACAGAAACATTTATTCTTAAGTTTATCAAGACATTTTGCAGGAGAATGTAAGGCTATCTGTTCGCCAATTGAAGCTCAACAGAAGTTAGGTGATGCAAAAGGACAACCATCCAAAAGACTGAAGTACAGTGGCTTGCGAAAGTATTCACCCCCTTTGGCATTTTTCCTATTTTGTTGCCTTACAACCTGGAATTAAAATGGATTTTGGGGGGGTTTGTATCATTTGATTTTCACAACATGCCTACCACTTTGAAAATGCTAAATATTTTTCATTGTGAAACAAACAAGAAATAACACAAAAAACATACATCTTGAGCGTGCATAACTATTCACCCCTCCCAAAGTCAATACTTTGTAGAGCCACCTTTTGCAGCAACTACAGCTGCAAGTCTCCTGGGGTATGTCTTTAAAAGCTTGGCACATCTAGCCACTGGGATGTTTGCCCATTCTTCAAGGCAAAACTGTCCAGGTCCTTCAAGTTGGATAGGTTCTGCTGGTGTACAGCAATATTTAAGTCATACCACAGATTCTCAATTGGATTGAGGTCTGGGCTTTGACTAGGCCATTCCAAGACATTTAAATGTTTCCCCTTAATTCACTCGAGTGTTGCTTTAGCAGTATGCTTAGGGTCATTGTCCTGCTGGAAGGTGAACCTCCGTCCCAGTCTCAAATCTCTGGAAGACTGAAACAAGTTTCCCTCAAGAATTTACCTGTATTTAGCACCATCCATCATTCCTTCAATTCTGACCAATTTCCCAGTCCCTGCCAATGAAAACATCCCCACAGCATGATGCTGCCACCACCATGCTTCACTGTGGGGATGGTGTTCTTGGGGTGATGAGAGGTGTTGGGTTTGCACCTGACATAGCGTTTAAGATACGTTTTTGTCTAATCTGACCAGAGTACCTTCTTCCATATGTTTGGGGAGTCTCCCACATGCCTTTTGGCGAACACCAAACGTGTTTGCTTGTTCTTTTCTTTAATTCTTGTCAATAGGGGGGCGCTGTTTTCACTTTGGAAAAAATCGTGCCCAAATGAAACGGCTTCGTACTCTTTTCTAGATCATACAATATGCATATTATTATTACTATTGGATAGAAAACACTCAGAAGTTTCTAAAACTGTTTGAATTATGTCTGTGAGTAAAACAGAACTCATTTTGCAGCAAACTTCCATGCAGGAAGTGAAAAATCTGAAAACGAGGCTCTGTTTCAGGGCCTGCCTATTCAATTGCCTTATATTTATAGATATGCATGCACTTCATACGCCTTCCACTAGATGTCAACAGGCAGTGGAAGGTGGAATGGGGTGTCTAGCTTGATCTGAGGTCGAACAAGAGCTTTTGGAGTGGCAGGTCAGGAATTTCCTTTGTCTACCAATGCGCGCGAAGCACCTCGATATTGTCTTCTGATAAGCGTTCGGTTTACACGGCGAATATCTCCGGCTCTGATTTTATTTGATACATGTGATAATAACATCGTAAAGTAGGTTTTTTCAACCGAGTTTTGTCAGATTGTTCAACGTTTATTGGGACTTTTGGAGTTTTCCGTTCTTTGCGTCAAGAGAAAATGGGAACGTTATCAACATTGGCTAGCATTGTGGCGCGAATTCGACAGAAGAAAAGGACATTCTAAAACCAAACAACGATTTATTCTGGACCAAGGACTCCTTGTACAAGATTCTGATGGAAGCTCAGCAAAAGTAAGAACAATTTATGATGTTATTTCGTATTTCTGTGGAAAATGTTGATTCCTATTCTCCGCCGTTTTGGAGAGCGCTGTCTCGCAATAACGCAAGCTGTTTGTTATGGTAAAGTTATTTTTTTAAATCTAACACGGCGGTTGCATTAAGAACCAGTGTATCTTTCATTTGCCATACAACAAGTATTTTTATGTAAAGTTTATGATGAGTTCTTTGGTCAGATTAGGTGAGTGTCCAAAATAGCTCCGGACATTCTGGGGAAATGTTGCTACATATTCACAATGTATAACCACGGTTTTCAGCTCTAAATATGCACATTTTCGAACAAAACATAAGTGTATTGTATAACCTGATGTTATAAGACTGTCATCTGATGAAGTTGTTCAAGGTTAGTGATTCATTTTATATCTTTTGCTGGTTTTTGCGATAGCTACCTTTTGCAGTGAATAAATGCATTTGTGTGTTTGGCTATTGTGGTAAGCTAATATAATTATATATTGTGTTTTCGCTGTAAAACACTTAAAAAATCGGAAATATTGGCTGGATTCACAAGATGTTTATCTTTCATTTGCTGTACACCATGTATTTTCATAAATGTTTTATGATGAGTATTTATATATTTCACGTTGCTCTCTGTAATTATTCTGGCTGCTTCGGTGCTATTTGTGATGGTAGCTGCAATGTAAAACTATGATTTATACCTCAAATATGCACATTTTTCGAACAAAACATAAATGTATTGTATAACATGTTATAAGACTGTCATCTGATGAAGTTGTTTCTTGGTTAGTGACTAATTATATCTCTATTTGGTGAGTTTTGTGATAGCTACCTATGTGGTAGAAACATGGTGAAAATATGCGGTTGAGTCTTTGGCTATTGTGGTTAGCTAATAGAAATACATATTGTGTTTTCACTGTAAAACATTTTAAAAATCGGAAATGATGGCTGGATTCACAAGATGTTTATCTTTCATTTGCTGTATTGGACTTGTGATTTCATGAAAATTATATTATATGATATCCCTGTCCCGTTAGGCTAGGCTATGCAAGTCAGCTTTTTTGATGAGGAGGATCCCGGATCCGGGAGAGAGAAGTGGTAGAGGTTTTAAGCAAAGGCTTTTTTCTGGCCACTTTCCGTAAATCCCAGCTCTGGAGTCTACTGCTTAAAGTGGTCCTATGGACAGATACTCTAATCTCTGCTGTGGAGCTTTGCAGCTCTTTGTTGCCTTTCTGAATAATGCTCTCCTTGCCTGGTCCATGAGTTTTGGTAGGTGGCCCTCGCTTGGCAGGTTTGTTGTGGTGTCATATTCTTTCCATTTTTTAATAACGGATTTAATGGTGCTCCGTGGGATGTTCAAAGTTTCGGATATATTTTTTTAACCCAACCCTGATCTGTACCTCTCCACAACGTTGTCCCTGATCTGTTTGGAGAGCCCCTTGGTCTTCATATTTCTGCTTGCTTGTTGCAGACTCTGGTGCCTTTCAGAACAGGTGTATATATATATATTGAGATCATGTGACACTTAGACTGCACACAGGTAGAATTTATTTAATGAATTATGTGACTTCTGAAGGTAATTGGTTGCACCAGATCTTATTTAGGGGCTTCATAGCAAAGGGGGTGAATACATATGCATGCGCCACTTCTCCGTTTTTTTTATTTTTTAGAATTTTTTGAATCAAGTTATTTTTTCACTTCACCAATTTGGACTATTTTGTGTATGTCCATTACATGAAATCAAAATCAAAATCTATTTATAGGAATAGATTTTAGGAAAAAATAGGAAAAATGCGAAGGGGGATGAATACTTTTGCAAGGCACTGTAAATCAACAACAATTGCTTGAACAGAAGAAAATACGCCTTCTGGAGTGGCCCAGTCAGTCCTGACCTCAACCCGATTGAGATGCTGTGGCATGACCTCAAGAGAGCGGTTCACACCAGACATCCCAAGAATATTGTGGAACTGAAACAGTTTTTTAACCTCTAATTCCTCCCAAACCCGGATCCGGGAGCACCCCCATCAGTAAAAAAGCTGACTAGCATAGCCTAGCATAGCGTCACAAGTAAATACTAGCATCTAAATATCATTAAATCACAAGTCCAAGACACCAGATGAAAGATACACATCTTGTGAATCCAGCCATCATTTCTGATTTTTAAAATGTTTTACAGGGAAGACACAATATGTAAATCTATTAGCTAACCACGTTAGCAAAAGACACCACTTTTCTTACTCCACCATTTTTTTACTGCATCAGTAGCTATCACAAATTCGACCAAATAAAGATATAAATAGCCACTAACCAAGAAACAACTTCATCAGATGACAGTCTGATAACATATTTATTGTATAGCATATGTTTTGTTAGAAAAATGTGCATATTTCAGGTATAAATCATAGTTTACCATTGCAGCCACCATCACAACTCTCACCAAAGCGACTAGAATAACTACAGAGACCATCGTGTATTACCTAATTACTCATCATAAAACATTTCTTAAAAATACACAGCGTACAGCAAATGAAAGACACAGATCTTGTGAATCCAGCCAATATTTCAGATTTTCTAAGTGTTTTACAGCGAAAACACAATATAGCGTTATATTAGCTTACCACAATAGCAAACATCACAACAGCATTGATTCAAGCCAAAAATAGCGATAACGTATAAACCACCAAAATATATTAATTTTTTCACTAACCTTCTCAGAATTCTTCAGATGACAGTCCTATAACATCATATTACACAATGCATATAGAGTTTGTTCGAAAATGTGCATATTTAGCGGCACAAATCGTGGTTATACAATGTGATTAGTGGCCAAAACTTCAAGCAATCTGTCCGGCGCCATCTTGGAGAGGCACCTAATCTAATCGAAAACTATTCATAAACTTGACTAAAAAATACAGATTGGACAGCAAATGAAAGATAAATTAGTTCTTAATGCAATCGCTGTGTTATATTTTTAAAATTAACGTTACTGCGCAATACAGCGTGCGCTAAAGCCAGACCGCACCGAAATTCATGGCGGAATTATTATTTGACATTTGTCAACATAAATACGAATTAACAGCATAAAGACTGCTTACTATTTGCTGAGCTTCCATCAGAATCTTGGGCAAGGTGTCCTTTCTCCAGAACAATCGTCTTTTGGTTGAAAGATGTCCTCTTCTCCTGTCGAAATAGCCGCTAACGTTAGCTATGTGCCGGAAAGGTGTCCAACTCCTGATAGCGCGTCACAAAGAAATCCCAGAAAATCGCAATAAACTGATATAAACTGCTGTAAGTCGGTTTAAATTAACTACCTTATGATGTCTTTAACAACTATAACGAATAAAAACATGACCGGAGATATAGAACTGCTAAAACGAAAGCTTTGCAGGAGGCCATTGTGATGTCCCTGCTGCGCCAGGCGCCCCGTTGAAAAGAACGGTACTTCCGTTCCACGGTCTTATATAGGGCCCCAGATTGCGCAATCCACTCCATTCAAATTCTCCCCGCTTACTGACATCTAGAGGAAGGCGTATGCAGTGCATGTAGCCCGATGGCTTACATGGGGACTTATAAACTGACCTCAGAACAGGGACCTCGATTTCTGAAATCTCACTCCCTGACAGGAAATGTGCTGCAGAATGAGTTCTGTTTCACCCAGAGAAATAATTCAAACGGTTTTAGAAACTAGAGAGTGTTTTCTATCCAATAGTAATAATAATATAAATATTGTACGAGCAAGAATTGAGTACGAGGCAGTTTAATTTGGGAACGAATTTTTACAAAGTCGAAATGGCGCCCCCCTAGTGTCAAGAGGTTTTAAAGAGGAATGGTCCAAAATGCCTCCTGACCATTGTGCAGGTCTGATCCGCAACTACGGAAAACGTTTGGTTGAGGTTATTGCTGCAAAAGGAGGGTCAATCTGTTATTAAATCCAAGGGTTCACATACTTTTTCCAACCTGCACTGTGAATGCTTACACAGTGTGTTCAATAAAGACATTAACAATTATAATTATTTGTGTGTTATTAGTTTAAGCAGACTGTTTGTCTATTGTTGTGACTTAGATGAAGATCAGATACAATTTATGCAGAAATCCAGGTAATTCTAAAGGGCTCACATACTTTGCCAGCTACAGTGGGAAGAAAAAGTAACTGCTGTTTAAATTAACAGAAAAAAAATAGTGTTTATTCGCAGTGCTGAGCTAGTATTGTAACTGACATGTAACGTTAGGTAATGTTTCATCCCCTCTTGACTGAGGTGAATGAATAAGCTATGCTAGTGAGTAGGTACCACAGCCAGGTCAGTTCTAGCAATCTGTCAGATAGTAATAATAGCAACCCCATAGCGCTATCTAACAGCAGTTGCTTGTATGGAAATGTGTTGTAGACTTTGTTTTGTCCTGTTTCAGAAGTTTTTGCCAGTTGACGTACTGTTAGAGAGAGCTGGCCAAAGGTTGGCTTACATTATCTATTTTTTTTTGCCTCAATCAAACTAGACCTGACTTAAACGATGAAACCATCGGCCAAATGATTGATATTCTGATGTTTTTTCAGTGCAACGTCAGTTGTATTAGTCAGTATGTCAATGTAATGTTATTGATCTGTCAGTTTCCCTAGCTAATTATCTACTTTTCACACTGACACAGTAATAAACAGCTCTAATGTTCCTCGGCTTCACTGTCACAGTGCACATTAGAAGTCTTTTCTGGGACGATTTCTTCATCCCGCTTAGGGCTGTTGAGGTGACCATATTACCGTCATGAAGGCAGTCAAATTCCATGTGACCCTTTAGTCACAGTAATTCGGCTTCTCCAATCTCTGATGCTGCTGATGGTCATGAGTAGCATACCAAACTTGCTAACTGCCTGCTACTCAGCACTCTATTGTCCCTCTAATCACTCTGACATCAATGCAAATGTAATCGAAAATCTAATCAAACAAGTCATGAGAGCCCAAGATCTCATGTTGCGCAACATTTGTATAGGCTATGCAATTGCACAAGAAAACAGAGTGATGGCCTCTTCAAACAAGAGGATCCCATCAGCTTTCTATAGGCTAGGCCTATGTAACGTTGTACGCTGATAGTTGGGAAGCATGTTCAGGGAATGAATACATTTAAGAAACAGGAACAGTGCACCAACATGACAGAGAAACAGAAACAATGACGCCTGGGGAAGAAACCAAAGGGAGTGACATATAAATGACTTAAATGTAAATAAAGGGCAGGTAATCAAGGAGGTGATGGAGTCCAGGTGAGTGTCATTATGTGCAGATGCACATTACAATGGTGACTGGTGTGCGCCTAGTGACCTAGAGGCCGGAGAGGGAGCACACGTGACCGCCTACTATATTTATTTCTCAACTTTACTAATATTAAGCACATTGTTTATCTTTACAACAGGAGTATAGCCTATCTGGCTGGCATGAAAATGAACCACGGGAAAAGGGTCCTCCATTCACTATTTAAGTGCATATACTGTATGACATGTGTTTTTACCTGCTGCCCCTGTTTTGAGATAGGTGCATGATAATGGTCCATTCTAATTCAAAACAAATGTCACACATATATTATTAGTATATGTAAAGACAAGATTAAATCAAGAATGGTCTGATGGGTGACAATATTAGCCAATTATATATTATCACTTTGTCACGCCCTAACCATAGAGAGCCCTCTGTGTTCTTTATGGTGTATAGGTCAGAGCGTGACTAGGGCGGTTTCTAGCGTTTCTATTTCTATGTTGGTGTGAGTATGGTTCCCAATTAGAGGCAGCTGATTATCGTTGTCTCTAATTGGGGATCATACTTAAGTTGCCCATTGTGTTCCCACCTGTGTTGTGGGATATTATTTTCAGTTAGTGTCTAAGTGCGCTCTGTACTGGACGTTCCTTTATTCTTTGTTGTTTTTGTTAAGTTTCATTTTGAAATAAAGTATGTGGAACTATACGCACGCTGCGCCTTGGTCCGCTCCTTTCGACGAACGTGACAGAATATCCCACCAAACAAGGACCAAGCAGCGTGCCAGGGAGGAGAAAGTGAGTTGGACATGGGAGGAGATTATGGGCGGACACGAGACCCTTCCTTGGCAGGAGTCGCAAAGGAGTATAGGGAAACAGCGACGACGCCGGGATCCGCGGCCACAGAAACCTCAAGATATTTTTTTTTGGGGGGGGGGGCACAAGGGGCAGTCGGCTGAGCAGAGGTGTGAGCCAGAGACCGTCTGGCAGACAATGGAGGTGTTTAATGAGGAATACCGGAGAGAGGTGTTGGCGAGGAAAATGCTGCAGCGTAGGCGTGCTGAAGAGCGTGTTGGGGGGGGGGGGCACAAGGAGCTGTCTGTTGAGCCGTGGAGAGAGCCAGAGACCGTCGGGGAGGTGATGGAGCTGTTGGAGGAGAGTGAACGGAGAGAGATGTTAGTTAGGTGTATTCTGAACGGCACTCGCCCTGAAGAGCGTGTCACCAGTCCGGTGCAACCTGTGACGGCTCCACGCACCAGGCCTCCAGTGCGCCTCTCCAGCCCGGTATTTCCTGTGCCGGTTCCCCGCACTCGCCCTGAAGAGCGTGTCACCAGTCCAGTGCCGGCTCCACGCACCAGGCCTCCAGTGCGCCTCCCCAGCCCGGTACGCCCTGTGCCTGCTCCCCGCACTCGTCCACCAGTGTGTGTGTTCAGCCCGGAACCTCCGGCGACGGTCTATGGCCCGGAGCCTCCGGCGACGGTCGACGTCCCGGAGTTTCCTCCCACTCCATGGCCGGAGCCTTCCTCTGCGCCGGTGTCCAGTCCGGGCACGGCGTCCAGTCCCGCTCCATGGCCGGACCCTTCCTCTGTGCCGGTGCCCAGTCCAGGGACGACGTCCAGTCCCGCTCCATGGCCGGAGCCTTCCTCTTCTCCAGTGCTCAGTCCAGGCACGGTGTCCAGTCCTGATCCATGGCTGGAGCCTTCCTCTGCTCCGGAGCTCAGTCCGGACACGGCGTTCAGCCCGGCTTCAGTGCCAGATCCGCGGTCTGAGCGGGGGCTTCGTCCCGCACCGGAGCCATCATCGACGCTAGTTGCTCACCCTAACCCTCCCCATCTAGGTTCAGGTTTTTGCGGTCGGAGTCTGCACCTTTGGGGGTGGGGGGGGTACTGTTAAGCCCTGACCATAGAGAGCCCTCGGGGTGTTTTAGGTCAGGGTGTGACTAGGGGGTGTTCTAGTCTTTAATTTCTATGTTGATGTGAGTATGGTCCCCAATTAGAGGCAGCTGATTACCGTTGTCTCTAATTGGGAATTAATGTTTAAGTGGCTACTGAACTGGAAGCAGCAAGAATGATGACAGCCACACTTGCTAACGTTTCGCATAGTCCTATAGGATATAGCCTACATTTTAGGAGGAACATTTGCAGGCAGAGACAAATAAATGTGTAATCCATAGTTATTGAAAATTTAAAAGGCGCAATGCTCGCTCACCATAGAAGCCTAACACGGAACCCAAACCGGCTGCACGCGTGCGCCATCGTGCGCCATCGTGCGCCATCGTGCGCCATCGTGCATATATGAATTTTGTCCCCCTACACCAAACGCAATCACGACACACAGGTTAAAATATCAAAACAAACTCTGAACCAATGACATTAATTTGGGGACAGGTCAAAAAGCAATAAACATTTATGGCAATTTAGCTAGTTAGTTTGCACTTGCTAGCTAATTTGTCCTATTTAGCTTGCTTGCTGTTGCTAGCTAATTTGTCCTGGGATATAAACATTGAGTTGTTATTTTACCTGAAATGCACAAACTTTCATAGTATTACTACACCGACCGGCAACACAGTTTGTCTTTCAATCACCCACGTGGGTATAACCAATGAGGCGATGGCACGTGGGTACCTGCTTCTATAAACCAATGAGGAGATGGGAGAGGCAGGACTTGCAGCGCGATCTGCGTCAGAAATAGAAAGGACTTCTATTTTAGCCCTTGGCAACGCAAACGCTCGCGAGCAGTGTGGGTGCAATAATTGAATAATATAGATTTCTAAATGTATCGCGCATGCGACGCGAGCGGTGTGGTCAGTCTGTAACGTATGTGTTCACCATAGTATCCTAACCTTTGTGGTCACCATAGTAACCTAATCTATGTGGTCACCATAGTAACCTAATCTATGTGGTCACCATAGAAGCCTAACGTATGTGGTCACCATAGTAACCTAATCTATGTGGTCACCATAGAAGCCTAACGTATGTGGTCACCATAGAAGCCTAACGTATGTGGTCACCATAGTAACCTAATCTATGTGGTCACCATAGAAGCCTAACGTATGTGGTCACCATAGTAACCTAATCTATGTGGTCACCATAGAAGCCTAACATATGTGGTCACCATAGTAACCTAATCTATGTGGTCACCATAGAAGCCTAACGTATGTGGTCACCATAGTAACCTAATCTATGTGGTCACCATAGAAGCCTAACGTATGTGGTCACCATAGTAACCTAATCTATGTGGTCACCATAGTAACCTAATCTATGTGGTCACCATAGAAGCCTAACGTATGTGGTCACCATAGTAACCTAATCTATGTGGTCACCATAGTAACCTAATCTATGTGGTCACCATAGTAACCTAATCTATGTGGTCACCATAGAAGCCTAATCTATGTGGTCACCATAGTAACCTAATCTATGTGGTCACCATAGAAGCCTAATCTATGTGGTCACCATAGTAACCTAATCTATGTGGTCACCATAGAAGCCTAACGTATGTGGTCACCATAGTAACCTAACGTATGTGCGCGTTGTGCATTTGACATGTTTTGATTGCACTTCCACTCACGTTAGTTGAGCGCCCTCCATTTTTCTTTTCATTATCAATATTTATTTACAGACACTGTAGTAAACTACAGTCTAAACATATTCAAGTTAACTGCCACGTGATTCTCTGCCCATGTATTTCATTGAGACCACGCATACTAGGCACACATGAAACCTCTCTCCCATCTAGGAGAGGTAGGCTATTGAAGTTAAAGCAGTGAATTCTGACTGTGTGAATAATGTGAGAAATATGTGTTTTTAATACAATAGGTAGGCTAACAGCATACAAATCAGAAAGAGGACCGTTTCTAAATAATTGGTCTGTCTGACTGCCCGCTCCGCCTGCACCACAGTGGAGTCAGTACACAACACTATGTTCATCATGTCTTAGCAGGATCAGATGGTGACAGGGGTCCTAGAAGGGTCAGACAGCCAGGAAAGACCAGTCTATGGAGCTGATGTGAATTTTGTAGTATATTCGGTGAATGACACAAAGTTCAATCTGGAATTGATGGGTAGACCTACAGTAGCTACGGTAGAGCAGATTGAGATTTAAAGCTACAGTCTGGGATCTGGGAAAAATTGTCATTTCAATTATTGAACCATTGATTCTATTCTTGGATAATATAATGCATGAATGAATTCTCTATAAAGCCTTTCTAGCCTAATTTGTTGTTCATATAGTGGCAATCCTTTTGTTGTTATCCGCAATACTGATGACAGAGCAGGAAGAGATTAGTCTAGGTGTGACCAGCAATCATCAACCATCATCAAGCCAGCAGCATACCACCCTGCATACCACTGCTGGCTTGCTTCTGAAGCTAAGCAGGGTTGGTCCTGGTCAGTCCCTGGATGGGAGACCAGATGCTGCTGGAAGTGGTGTTGGAGGGCCAGTAGGAGGCACTCTTTCCTCTGGTCTAAAAAATATCCCAATGCCCCAGGGCAGTGATTGGGGACACTGCCCTGTGTAGGGTGCCGTCTTTTGGATGGGACGTTAAACGGGTGTCCTGACTCTCTGAGGTCATTAAAGATCCCATGGCACTTATCGTAAGAGTAGGGGTGTTAACCCCGGTGTCCTGGCTAAATTCCCAATCTGGCCCTCAAACCATCATGGTCACCTAATAATCCCCAGTTTACAATTGGCTCACTCATCCCCCTCCTCTCCCCTGTAACTATTCCCCAGGTCGTTGCTGCAAATGAGAACGTGTTCTCAGTCAACTTACCTGGTAAAATAATGGTAAAATAAAAAAAAATCATCAAATCAAGCTTTATTTATACATTTCAGACATGGAATGCAACGCAATGTACTTCACAGGAAAAACGAATATAAAACAATGAAAATAAAAACTGAAATATTTACTACATAACAAACATTAGAGGACATAAAACTTAAGAATAACAATAAAAACGGAATGACTAAAAAGCACCCCAAGGAAAATCAAAGCTAAAAAGGTGTGTTTTAAGATCTATTTTAAAAATGTCTGTAGTTTTGGCCCACCTCAGGTTCTCTGGCAGGCTATTCCGGAGGCTGGGGACATAATAACTAAAGGCTGCCTCTCCATGCCTCTTGGTCATAGGCCTTGGGATAGTTAAAAGGCCAGTGCCAGAGGACCTGAGGGACCTAGTGGGTACATAACTTAAAAGCACGTCTGATATTTATTGGGGTGCACAATTGTGGATTGATTTAAAAACCAACAGAAGAATCTTAAAATGAATTCTAAAACTCACAGGCAGCCAGTGCAGAGACCTTAAAACCCGTTGTAATGTGTGCTCTCCGTCTGGTCTTGGTCTGTACCCGTGCTGCAGCATTCTGTATGTTATGCAGTTGACCAATGGCTTTCTTGGGTAGACCAGACAAGAGAGCATTACAGTAGTCAAGCATGCTTGTCTCTGTATCAGCCTGAGAGAGAAAAGGCCACACCCTTGCAAAAAAGCTATTTTGGCTATTGATTAACCATAACCCAACAATAAGTACCTCAGTCTTATCTTGATTAAGCTGGTGGAAGTTGTGTGCCATCCAAATATTTAAATCACTAATACAGTCTACTAATTTATCTGTGGAGCTCAAATTCTCTGGTGACACAGAAATGCCGAGTTGTATATCGTCTGCGTAGCAGTGAAAATCAATACTGTGGTTTCTGATAACGCTGCCAAGGGGTAACCATCAGTAGCCGGACACCGCCCGGCTACTCAACCCTGCACCTTAGAGGCTGCTGCCCTATAAACACAGACGTGAATCACTGGCCACTTTAATAATGTTTAGATAGTGCTTTACTCATCTCATATGTACACTACAGTTCAAAAGTTTGGGGTCACTTAGAAATGTCCTTGTTTTTTAAAGAAAAGGTACCTTTTTTGTCCATTAAAATAACATAAAATTGATCAGAAATACAGTGTAGACATTGTTAATGTTGTAAATGACTATTGTAGCTGGAAACGTCTGATTCTTAATGGAATATCTACATAGGCGTACAGGGGCCCATTATCAGCAACCATCACTCCTGTGTTCCAATGGTACGTTGTGTTAGCTAATCCAAGTTTATCATTTTAAAGGCTAATTCATCATTAGAAAACCCTTTTGCAGTTATGTTAGCACAGCTGACAACTGTTGTCCTGATTTAAACAAGCAATAAAACGGGCCTTCTTTAGACTAGTTGAGTATCTGGAGCATCAGCTTTTGTGGGTTCGATTACAGGCTCAAAATGGCCAGAAATAAACAACTTTCTTCTGAAACTCGTCAGTCTATTCTTGTTCTGAGAATGAAGGCTATTCCATGGAATATATATGTATGATTTTACTAGACATGTCCAAAGCTCTCCTGACTGCAGTAAGAGAAGTACTGAAATGAATATTAGTGAGTCTTGAAATATTAGTCATTT
Organism: Salvelinus namaycush; assembly: GCF_016432855.1. NCBI lineage: Eukaryota > Metazoa > Chordata > Actinopteri > Salmoniformes > Salmonidae > Salvelinus > Salvelinus namaycush. The sequence goes on along the minus strand of NC_052321.1, from coordinate 8,688,897 downwards.
ATATAGTATTAGAAAACACTGTGTGAGTCTAAGTCTTTTTCTCACAGAGGGAGTTGCTTGCTTTAGCAGAACCAACAGTGGAGTCGACCATGGGGATGCAAGAGGACTTAGCAGTGACTAGGACAGTGAACTTATCGACAGTCGTCAACAGAACCTTCCTGGACTCGGACTTCCGTTACACCCTCTTCCCAGTGTTTTACGGTGTTGTGGTCGTCCTTGGTCTGATAGCCAACAGTTACGTGCTGTTCGTGCTGCAGCACATGCACGACTGTTACGCACGCCTCTGAGAAGAGGGAACGCAACACCCTGCTACAACTCAACTCCCCGTGAAGCGAAAGAGGTATGGACTGTAGGTGCGAGTAAGGATGACAAAGGCAGAATTTACCGTTTACTAGGATTTATTTCCTACACGGTAATATGGGGAAAAGGGTCTGGACGGAACCAAAGGAAAGAAAGTAAATATCAAAGCTCCCCCTCTCCTATCTAACCTGCCTACCCACTTAACTTACCTAACTTAGCACCACCTGGTGCCCTAACCAAAATACAGGGGGTGGTCCGCCCAGGTCTTACCTAGTGTGCCTAGACATTGAATATACTATGGGTATATGTATGCCCTCGGGCCTCTTGCCTAAGCACTCCCTAAGTGCCTTCCCCTTCCCCCCTGGGAACAAATGAAACAGAATAATTATTAACAATTTCACAAACACCTTACAACAAAACTGAGTAAACTAACTCAGGCCACTAAAGAAGCTTTGACAAAGCAACAAACACAGAACATATCAAAGCTGCTACCAACAACAGCTAACACATTACATACCACACTTTCTGTTAAACAACCAACACTATATCACAATCTAATTCTCCAGCAAAAAAAAAATCTCTCTCTCTCTAATCTTTCTCATGATCTTCCTTCTTCTGAACAGAACACTGGCTTTTATATCTTCTGGTGGCAATGGTGATTAGAGTCAGCTGCTTCTTGACGAGGGGGCGGGGTCAGCTCCAATCATCAATTAGCCTGGGGTCGACCAATCAGCTGCTTGGGGAGTTACAGGAATTTCTCCTGAAACACACACACACACTCAAATACAAACCAGAACACAGAAACTGGGGAACGTAACAACGACACCAAGGCCATGAGCGAGATCCGCATCTACATGGCCAACCTGACTTGTGCCGACCTCCTCTTCGTGTGCGCCCTCCCCTTCTGGATTGGCTACTACCACCACCGCGGTGACTGGCGCTACGGCGACTTCCTGTGCCGCGTCACCGGTGTGTTCTTCTTCTTCATCAACACCTACTGCTCCATCCTCTTCCTCGCCGCCATCAGCGTCAACCGTTACTGGGCCATCACGCGCCCGTTGTATGCCGCCTCGTCCGACTGTTGGCGCCGCGGGGTGGCCATCACGGCGGTCATCTGGGTGCTCACTCTGTCCATGTCCGTGCCGTACCTCTTGGAGACGGGCATCCAGGTGGATGACGGCAACATGTCGCGCTGCTTTGAGGGCTACCACAACAAGACTGACGACGAGAAGCGGACTGTGGCCACCACCCACCTCATCATCGTGGGGTGCTTCGTCTTGGTCTTCTTCCTCCAGGGCCCCTGGACTCTGGCTGTACTGGAGATCAAGGAGGGCTGGGGCAGAATGGACTGGGGCCAGCGGACCAGGCAGTGGCTTAACGATGCCCACCAGGTCACCTTGATGCTGATGGGGCTCAACTGCCTCCTGGACCCTGTAGTGTACTGCTTCGCCACCAGGAAGTTCCGCCTTGTCACCAGGAAGTTCCGGGAGGGGGAAAGGATGCTCGGAAACAGCCATCACACACATTTCTAGGGTGGAGTGCAAGAATGTGAGCCAGCGGCTCCATAGCGAACAGAAGCAGCTCAAGGTTTAAATCTCTAGATGACATTGTATTGTAGATATTGTGTCTAATGCTAATGCTGACTGTTGTTAGTGACCACATCCTCAGGGTGCTTCATTCCATCACACCCACACCTAACAATGCACACAGTGCAGAACATGCACTCTGCTATGTAGCCTCATGTTCATTCAGACACATTCACATGAACAGATGCACCACCACACAGCCCCACCCAGAGTATGGTTCCCCTCTAGATGTCTTCCCTGTAGGGATTTGTCCTGGCCACTGTGCCAGCTATAATCAGTGCTTTAAAGAATCTTTGGACCATTGATTCTTTGTTTTCACATTTCAGTTGTACTGTACATTTTATCTCATAATGTATCTTAGTTTGTTCTTGTGACAGACTTGCGACCGTCAATTTCATCACATCTGTTTCTTCCTGTTCTTCTAGTGTAATCAGAGGAGTGTAATCAGAGGAGAAAAGCAGATGTTTTATTGGGAACAGGAGCTTCTATAAATGATTGCACAATAGCTCTACAAACTCAGTCCCAAGCCACTAGACTAGATGCTTAGATAAAATGGATATCAAATTACATTTTAAATATCACATGCGCCAAATACAACAGTGAATTGCTTACTTACAAGCCCTTAACCAACAATAGTTCTATCACTGTTGGAGCCTTCTAAATTGGGTGCTGAACAATAGCTGGTCGTGAGCAAGGAATAAAAAAATCCTTGGTCTTGAGCACCTAATATGGACATATATTCACACGTAAAAATAAGGTTTAGGATGCTGGCTGTCCGTCAAGTTCATGCATGTTGTGATACACTAAGCTTTGTAATGATCTGAAACTGTAATTGTGAAACTAAGAATTGCATTGATTTTAGCCTGCAGGGTCTTCACCACTTATGGAATTGGCAAAACTGTTCATGTGTGGTGAGATGTGAAACTGTATTTGTTTTGCAATTAAATTTAGTAACATAGCAAAACAAATACTGGGAGTTTTTTTAAAAATAAATATGTGAAGCATCGCTATCCCACTGGGCACAGACAGTTCAACTTCTAGTATTGATTAGAAGTTGGTTGAGTTGTCAACTAACGTGAATTCAATGTGAAATCAACAAATGTAAAAATAGAAATGTTGAAATTACGTGGAAACAACATTGATTCAACCAGTTTTTGCCCAGTGGGATTATTGTTATAGTAAAGAATGAGGGAATAACAAGCTTCCCGATCCTTTTATGAGGCTGCCAGCTACTGAAGTATTAACAGAGACGTGTGGGTTATGAAGTTAATAGACCTCTGTTATAAATGTTGCAGTAACTGTAACTCTGTGTATGTGATGCATTTAAAACATATTGTGTAATACGCTGTACTGCATTCTCAATGTAAATATGAACTAACAGATATATTGTTATTGAAATGCCTGTTTTTTTGTTTCACAGTCATTTTTTCCATTAAAAGATTCTGACAAATATCACTATGAATGCAGACAAATTAGAAAAATAAGACTTTTCAAGCCTCTTTACTTTTTAGAGATCAAGTCTAGCTTCTCTTTAAATATTAAACAAACTCTAAATATTAAACAAACTCTAACTCTCTTAAGGACAGTTTCTCTGACACAGATTAAACATAGTCCTGGATGAAAAAGCACGGTCAATAGAGTATCTCTTGATAGTTTTTAAGTCCAGGACTATGTTTAATCTGTGTCTGGGAAACTGCCCCACAGTGTTTTAGAATGAGCAAAGGATGATTTAACTCTTCTGTTATCTTCAGTATGTGATTTATCAAGCAGGTTATTTTAGTGTTACATTCATGTCACATATGCATATGTTGTTCCTGTCCTTGGGTAAGTCCCATCACCCTCTCTCATGACAAGGCGTAGGAATCATCCCAAGGTGGCGTAGGAATCATCCCAAGGTGGCGTAGGAATCATCCCAAGGTGGTGTAGGAATCATTCCAAGGTGGCGTAGGAATCATCCCAAGGTGGCGTAGGTATCAGCACCATCGAGAGCATCCTGACTGGTTGTATCACTGCCTGGTATGGCAACTGCTCGGCCTCCGACCACAAGGCACTACAGAGGGTAGTGCGAACGGCCCAGTACATCACTGGAGCCAAGCTTCCTGCCATCCAGGACCTCTATACCAGGCAGTGTCAGAGGAAGGCCCTAAAAATTGTCAAAGACTCCAGCCACCCTAGTAATAGACCGTTCTCTCTGCTACCGCACGGCAAGCGGTACCGGAGTGCCAAGTCTAGGTCCAAGATGCTTCTAAACAGCTTCTACCTTCAAGCCATAAGACTCCTGAACATCTAATCAAATGGCTACCTAGACTATTTGCATTGCCTCCCCCTTTACACCGCTGCTACTCTCTTATCTATGCATAGTCACTTTAATAACTTTACCTACATGTACATACTACCTCACATTGACTCTGTATCGTTATTCCCTGTATATAGTCTCACTATTGTTATTTTACTGCTGCTCTTTAATTACTTGTTACTTTTATGTCTTATTCTTTTCCGTATTTTTTAAAACTGCATTGTTGGTTAGGAGCTCGTAAGTAAGCATGTGACTAATAAAATGTTATGTGATTTGAAGTTGGCGTAGGAATTATCCCAAGGTGGCGTAGGTATCATCTCTTGTCATGTAGGCGGGGCACATGTCGCTGTAGGCTTGGTTGGTTTCACCACAGTTCATGTAGACTTCTCCCTCATCCCCAGCCTGGGCCTGACTCCTCCCCCTAGTGGTGACAGCAGACACATGATCAGCATAGTGATCAGCATAGCGATCAGCCTAGCGATCCGCATAGCGATCAACATAGCATTATGCTGATTTACTAATTATAATCTCATACACAGGAAGACAAATGTAAAACACATAAATATGATTTGTTCATCATGCTCTTACTTTGGTGCTTTTGCAGGTCCAGTAAATCCTGGAAGTGCATGGAAAATACATCTCAGTAAATCAAACCAACACTCACAATGTCTGAATGAACATTGTAGGCTTTTCAGAAACCTACTATAGATCTATATTTTGATCATTTAGGAATGAACTGCAAAAATCTCTGAAGCTGGAGAGTCATATCTCCCTCACTAGCTTTAAGCACCAGCTGTCAGATCATCTCACAGATCACTGCACCTGCACATAGCCCATCTGTAAACAGCCCATCCTTTCTACCTAACTCATCCCCATACTGTATTTATTTATCTTGCTCTTTTGCACCCCAGTATCTCTACTTGCACATTAATCTTCTGCACATCTACCATTCCAGTGTTTTAATTGCTATATTGTAATTACTTTGCCACCATGGCCTATTTATTGCCTTAAAAACCTTTTCTCAATAGGGGGGCGCCATTTCGACTTTGTAAAAATTGGTTCCCAAATTAAACTGCCTCGTACTCAATTCTTGCTCGTACAATATGCATATTATTATTACTATTGGATAGAAAACACTCTCTAGTTTCTAAAACCGTTTGAATTATATCTGTGAGTAAAACAGAACTCATTTTGCAGCAAACTTCCTGTCAGGAAGTGAGAAATCTGAAATCGGGGGCTCTGTTCCAGGGTCAGTTTATTAATTTGCATGTAATCTATGGGTCTACATGCACTGCATACGCCTTCCCCTAGATGTCAGTAAGCAGTGAGAATTGGAATGGGGTGTCTAGGTAGATCTGAGGCCGAACAAGAGCTCTTGGAACCGGGTGTGCAGTCTTTTCTACGTTCGTCATGACGCGAGACAGACCTCAGGATTGCGTCCTGAAAAGCTGTTGTTATAGGCGCTAGATATATCCGGCTCTGATTTTATTCGATATACGTGTTAAAAACATCATAATGTAGTTATTTTAAACCGAGTTATATCAGTTTATATCAGTATATTGCGATTTTCGGGATTTTCTTTGTTCTGCGTTATGCTGAGTTGGACACGTCTGCACCACATGGCTAACGTTTGCTGCTAATTCCACAGTTGAAGATGACCTTCTACAACCGAGCAACGATTATTCTGGACAAATGACAACTTGTACAAGATTCTGATGGAAGCTCATCAAATAGTAAGAACTATTTATGATGTTAATTCGTAATTTCTGTCGAAAAAGTTAAACTATTATTCCGCCATTCATTTCGGGGGTTGCATTAAGAACTAATGTATCTTTCATTTGCTGTCCAACCTGTATTTTTTAGTCAAGTTTATGATTAGTTATTGATTAGATTAGGTGCCTCTCCCAAGATTTCTCCCGACATTGTGTTTGCAGTTTGGCTACTATTCTCATTGTATAACCACGATTTGTGCCGCTAAATATGCACATTTTCGAACAAACCATATATGTATTGTGTAATATGATGTTATAGGACTGTCATCTGATGGAGTTTGAGAAGGTTAGTGAAAAAATGTATATCTTTTGCTGGTTTATTCGCTATCGCTAACGTTATGTTGAATGAATGGGGCTGTGTGGTAGGCTATTGTAGTAAGCTAATATAATGCTATATTGTGTTTTCGCTGTAAAACACTTAAAAAATCTGAAATATTGGCTGGATTCACAAGATGTTTGTCTTTCATTTGCTGTACACTGTGTATTCTTCATAAATGTTTTATGATGAGTATTTAGGTAATTCACGTTGGTCTCTGTAGTTATTCTAGCTGCTTTGGTGAGATTTTGTGATGGTGGCTGCAATGTAAAACTATGATTTATACCTGAAATATGCACATATGCACGAACAAAACATATGCTATACAATAAATATGTTATCAGACTGTCATCTGATGAAGTTGTTTCTTGGTTAGTGACTATTTATATCTTTATTTGGTCGAATTTGTGATAGCTACCTATGGAGTAAAAAAATGGTGGAGAAAAAAAAGTTGGGTCTTTTGCTATCGTGGTTAGCTAATAGAAATACATATTGTGTCTTCCCTGTAAAACATTTAAAAAATCAGAAATGATGGCTGGATTCACAAGATGTGTATCTTTCATCTGATGTCTTGGACTTGTGATTTCATGATATTTAGATGCTAGTATTTACTTGTGGCGCTATGCTAGGCTATGCTAGTCAGCTTTTTTACTGATGAGGGTGCTCCCGGATCCGGGATGAGTACCAAGTAGAAGTTAACTCCCTTATCTTACCTCATTTGCACTCACATTGTATATAGACTTTTTGTTTTCTTTTTGTTCTACTGTATTATTGACTATGTTTTGTTTATTCCATGTGTAACTCTGTGTTGTTGTATGTGTCGAACTGCTATGCTTTATCTTGGCCAGGTCGCAGTTGCAAATGAGAACTTGTTCTCAACTAGCCTACCTGGTTAAATAAAGGTTAAATAAAAATGATTATTATTATATATATTTTATATATATATATTTATATATTACTTCCTGTAACTACAGTAGCCTACATGTTACAATTATAACTGCAGTATAGCTGAAGACTTGGCAGAACTGTTGATACAGTGCAGTACACTTGACAGTGTCACTCACCTTTGGCCGGTGCACTATTGGTGGCCAAGGTCTCCTGACCGGCTTTCCCTTTGGCCCGCTGCCTCCAGAGCCACAGCAGCAACAAGGGCAGTAAGACCCCGGCAAGGAGAACCAGCACCAACCCTGCCACTCCTGCATACACACTGCCTAAGGGGAGAGGAGGAACAGTCAATTGAACTGCATTGACATTGATGTGCCACAGGCTTACACTAAAATGATAAACTTTACAAACCTATGCTATAAAGTACTACTGTGCATCAAATATTGATACATACATTGAACAGCAGGGTTTGACAACATAAAACTATTGATAAATGCAATCCAAAGTTATAAAAACTGAATAATGACATGGTAATGTGAGAGGCACCATGCCAGTACATTATCTTTTCTTTTGGTACATTGTCTCTATCACACCACCATTACCACACATCATCGTCATCAGCTCAGTTCTCTACTAATGGAACACATCTCATTATCGTTCGTCATTTCCTCAAACTGAGCTATTCTCCATCTTGAGCTGAGAGGAAGCTAAATGTGTTTGACTCATGATAAATAATGTGGATGTTATGATTGATGAGTAGATTACCAGTCATGGGGAAGTAGACGATATAGACTGTGTGGGAGGGGCTTTGTTGCTGCTGCGTCAGGGCCAAGAAGTTGCTGTAAGCCTGGCAAATGTAGTGCCCACTCTCACTTGCCATGCTCAGGGTCAGCTCTCGCCCGATGCCCACCTCCTGCCTCCCACCCTGCTCGTCCAACCTGATCCAGCTCCAGAGGACAGCGGGGGGGTGGGAGATGGCCTGACAGTACAGGGTGACACTCTGCCCCTCCATGGAGACCAGGTCCTTGGGTGTGGATGACACCCACACATTGGAGAGTGTCTCTAGAGAGAGGAGGGGACATGATAAACTACTTTGTGGTACTCAAATAAACACAGATTACAGATCCAGACTAAATCCTTAGAAATAAGTTTCGAAAGGGTTCTTTGTCTGTCCCCATAGGAGAACCCATTTTGGTTCCAGGTAGAACCCTTTTTGATTCCAGGTAGGATTGTAGAAGGATAGAATAGCGTGGGAGAGGGGGGTGTAGATTGTAGAAGGATAGAATAGTGTGGGAGAGGGGGGGTGTAGATTTTAGAAGGATAGAATAGTGTGGGAGAGGGGGGGTGTAGATTGTAGAAGGATAGAATAGTGTGGGAGAGGGGGGTGTAGATTGTAGAAGGATAGAATAGAGTGGGAGAGGGGTGTAGATTGTAGAAGGATAGAATAGAGTGGGAGAGGGGGGTGTAGATTGTAGAAGGATAGAATAGTGTGGGAGAGGGGGGTGTAGATTGTAGAAGGATAGAATAGAGTGGGAGAGGGGGGGGTGTAGATTGTAGAAGGATAGAATAGAGTGGGAGAGGGGGGTGTAGATTGTAGAAGGATAGAATAGAGTGGGAGAGGGGGGGTGTAGATTGTAGAAGGATAGAATAGAGTGGGAGAGGGGGGGTGTAGATTGTAGAAGGATAGAATAGAGTGGGAGAGGGGGGTGTAGATTGTTGAAGGATAGAATAGAGTGGGAGAGGGGGGGTGTAGATTGTAGAAGGATAGAATAGAGTGGGAGAGGGGGGGTGTAGATTGTAGAAGGATAGAATAGAGTGGGAGAGGGGGGGTGTAGATTGTTGAAGGATAGAATAGAGTGGGAGAGGGGGGTGTAGATTGTTGAAGGATAGAATAGAGTGGGAGAGGGGGGGGGGGTGTAGATTGTAGAAGGATAGAATAGAGTGGGAGAGGGGGGTGTAGATTGTTGAAGGATAGAATAGAGTGGGAGAGGGGGGGTGTAGATTGTAGAAGGATAGAATAGAGTGGGAGAGGGGGGGTGTAGATTGTTGAAGGATAGAATAGAGTGGGAGAGGGGGGTGTAGATTGTAGAAGGATAGAATAGAGTGGGAGAGGGGGGTGTAGATTGTAGAAGGATAGAATAGAGTGGGAGAGGGGGGGTGTAGATTGTAGAAGGATAGAATAGAGTGGGAGAGGGGGGTGTAGATTGTTGAAGGATAGAATAGAGTGGGAGAGGGGGGGTGTAGATTGTTGAAGGATAGAATAGAGTGGGAGAGGGGGGTGTAGATTGTAGAAGGATAGAATAGAGTGGGAGAGGGGGGTGTAGATTGTAGAAGGATAGAATAGAGTGGGAGAGGGGGGTGTAGATTGTAGAAGGATAGAATAGAGTGGGAGAGGGGGTGTAGATTGTAGAAGGATAGAATAGAGTGGGAGAGGGGGGGTGTAGATTGTTGAAGGATAGAATAGAGTGGGAGAGGGGGGTGTAGATTGTAGAAGGATAGAATAGTGTGGGAGAGGGGGGTGTAGATTGTTGAAGGATGGAATAGAGGGAGGGGGGTGTAGATTGTTGAAGGATGGAATAGAGGGAGGGGGGTGTAGATTGTTGAAGGATGGAATAGAGTGGGAGAGGGGGGTGTAGATTGTTGAAGGATAGAATAGAGTGGGAGAGGGGGGTGTAGATTGTTGAAGGATGGAATAGAGGGAGGGGGGTGTAGATTGTTGAAGGATGGAATAGAGGGAGGGGGGTGTAGATTGTTGAAGGATGGAATAGAGGGAGGGGGGTGTAGATTGTTGAAGGATGGAATAGAGGAAGGGGGGTGTAGATTGTTGAAGGATGGAATAGAGGGAGGGGGGTGTAGATTGTTGAAGGATGGAATAGAGGGAGGGGAGTGTAGATTGTTGAAGGATGGAATAGAGGGAGGGGGGTGTAGATTGTTGAAGGATGGAATAGAGGGAGGGGGGTGTAGATTGTTGAAGGATGGAATAGAGGGAGGGGGGTGTAGATTGTTGAAGGATGGAATAGAGGGAGGGGGGTGTAGATTGTTGAAGGATGGAATAGAGGGAAGGGGGTGTTGAAGGGTGGAAGCAGACAGACTACAATGCTGCTGGGTCATTATCCTAGCCAGGGGCGGGGCTGTTACTATAAACACTGACATAACTGTGCTGGGTTCTGCTCCGCTGAAAAACAAGTCAAAACAATTCAGCCTGGCTGAACTACTTAACTCTCCCTGCCTGCTGTGCTTCTGTCGTCTTAGTGGTTTTCCAACAGGAAGCTTTAACTGCAGTCCCTGACATCCCTTTGTGTCTCTAAATGAGTAGGGTTTTCTCGCATAAATCCAGGAAGCTATTTGGCGTTGCCTTGGTGTTGGCTGTGTATGTTCCCCTGGGACAGGAAAATAATGAGTGGGTGAAAAAAAGTTGAAAAACACAATCCCCTATTCTAGCATCCACAAACATGCCATGAGAATGAACCATTTGTTTCGTGATAACTATGAAGTTAACGGGACTTTTATGATTTAAAATAACTTCCAGTCACGTACCTACCACAGTCAGGTTTACTGTATTACTGTAGGACAGTGTTCCATTGTAATAACCTGAACACTTGTATTCTCCAGAGTCCTTAGTGGTGACAAATAGAGTCAGAATGCTGCTGTTAATGTTCATAGCTGTGTATGTGGTCTGGTTCACACGGTACCAGGTGTATTTCTTCACAACAAATGATGCCTCACAAAACATTTGGACGATCTGACCAGCATGCATGACCGGCGCTCCACTCTGGAAGATCAATCTGACCCTTTGGCTCTCCTGGAGAAAAGCTGTCAAAAGAAACAGAGACAATGGTTAGAGAAGGCAATTAAAAAGCCCTGCTTGTAAATGGAACACTTACTATACGAAATGGACACTTTTAGCCTTAACTACACTGTACTCACCAACTGGTGACACAATGTATATTTTAATGGGTAGTGTTGGCAGATTAATTTGTTGTGATGACTGTAATCATTAAAGGTCCAAATCCTAATTTGAGATCCATGCACTTCGACTTTTGCGTAAATTATGTAAATGAAGGTAAATGCAAAAAACATTGAGTTACGGGTGCAGATCTCCAGTTAGGATTCAGCCCTAATACAGTACATACTTAATATGAACCAATATACAGTAGAACATAATGAGAGGTTTTACCTGGTTTAACAAACAAACAGAGCAGAAGAATAACAAGTTGCATGTTTAGTAGCTGTAGTTGTTTGATCTGCGTTGACACCTGATACGATGACACTCTGGACCTGTATGTGTTGTGCTTTACTCTGTCTTAAAGTCCTGCTGGGGGAAGTTTAAAATGGGAAACAAAGGGGACAGGAACTTTGAGCTTCCCCCTGACTGTTAATCTGTTAACACAGTTTCATCCTCGGGTTGAACTGGAACAATATTATTGCATGTCTATGGTTTAGATAACCTTTCTGTTTATATCTGTCCAAACAGCTTTGTTTCTCCACATCTCTACTATCTGTTCTCAATTATTTAGTAATAACTCACTCCAACTAAACTCACTCTAATCTCTTGAGGCCTCTGTGAGTCGCCATTTCATTCACCTCACAAAATAGCTTGGCCAACTTCAATCTCACCCTGAACTTTATTAGCTAGGCTCCATATTATCTACTGTGACTACAGAAATACTGAGCGCTAATGCCAGGCTCCCCTTCAGAAAGAGTATACTCTATCTTGGGCTGGGGTAGAGGTTACATATAGGCTCCATCCCAGATTGCACCCAATTCCCTATAGAAATTATTCTTACCCCTTGACTTATTCCACATTTTGTTGTGTTCCAGCCTGAGTTCAAAATTGATTAAATATATGTTTTTCCTCACCCATTTACACGGAAGTGATCACGTGCTTATGCCCATATATGGGCATCATGTTCCTGTTCTCACGCCTTAAACTGTATGTACTAAATATTTTGAATTAAATAAAAAAAATTAAAAGCAGTATCTCACATTTTAACGAAGGGGTTCTGTCTTTTCGCTCTATCACCAAAGTATGTCACGGAGACAAAAACTTTTGGAAAAGACGGGAGCGTGCGCGTCGGTGTATGCGTGTGCGGGCGTGTATGTGTGTGTGTGTGTTTCAAAAACAAAAGGGGAGGGGTGTGTGTTCAACAATGCCCTGGCATCTGCACTCAAGGCTCTCTCTCTCTCTGCATGGTTCGTTTGAAACCAAGGTTTGTACTATCATGCAAACGGTATGTACAGATATCTGCCTACCCCCCATCAAAAAGTGTGTCGGCGTCTCTTAAAATGGGCACTTTACGATTCATTAACACACAAGCCTTTTCAAATCCGTATTACATCCCAGAGGATGTGGGGGCTAAAGAGTCAAACACCCCAGAAAGAATACAATATGTCTAGACCGACCCCCCGGGTTAAAACATTGTTATTTCTAATCAGCGCATATACTAACGGTGCCCCCACCCCGGTCTATAAATTTACATCGGACACCCCCCAAGGTGCTACCCCTAAGGTGCTATGAAGCATAAATGCAATACTGGCAGACAGAATGTGTCTCGACACCCCCTCCTGGTACTCCAGGCCCATTTTTTAGCATAGAGGATGTCGCCCAAAAGAAAAACGTCACCCCATGCCTTGTAAACTCATTCCGTACTATCTCTCCTTTTGAGCCAAGACGGCGAACGAGTCTAGTGAAACAGATACTTTCCCACTCTGTTAGCACCGCTTTAGCGACAACTACAAACCCCACAGGCCAACAGCCCCGAATAGTTATCGGACTGAACATTTAAAAGATAATCTGTGAATCCAGCCTAATGGAGCTTTCTGAAGGTGAGTTAGTGAAAAAATATTATTAATGTATACAATATATTTGTTTATTAGACATTCCAACATATAACACAATATTGAGATACCAAAAAATGTATATGCAATATTTTCTCTAGATGACCTTTTTATTTTCTCTAATTTCAAGAACTACAGGCAATTACACTAATATGGGTAAATTACATATAGTTTTTACAACTCTTTTTATAATCTAAATGTATGTGTTGTGCAAAGTATTTTTATTCTCAGTCCGCAGAATGGACCACGTATCATTGAACCATGATAACGTGAGGTACCAACGATATACACTAATAGTTTCAGGGAAATACATCCTTGTTTCTATCACTTCTAGCATATTTATTTTGACCCCATTCATGAAAGCTCAACCTTCCGGGAAAACATAATTTTGTTCCCCCACAACGTAGACCAGTTATAACAATCCCATATGTGTGGATTATGTCTGGATTTAGTACTAGCAGAGCATACCTATAAAGCAAAAAAGCAAGGGGATGACAGTTGAGAAAATATTGCATATACATTTTTTAGTATCTCAATATTGTGTTATCTGTTGGAATGTCTAATAAACAAATATATTGTATACATTAATAATATTATTTTGTCAGAAATTCATGCCGTTGATACAGTTGTGTACTCTATCGTCCGCCCTTTTGATCGTGCTCTATCTGAACTACATTATGATTTCATTATTTTGCATCAAATCTTTATTGACCTTAAATTATTATAGAATACGTGTAAAACTAAGTATATGTTGTTTTCTCGATAACTATTGTCAATAACTATTGTCTATTGTTAGTCTCAGTGACCTTACTGACAATATCAACGTTTTATACAGATCGAAAAACATTGTTGGATACAGTTTTCATGTCTTTCATTATGCAGACATTTGTTTATTAGATTATATTTCTCATTAAGAATACTGTTGTTTTAATTCTATATGGTTCCTGCATTGCCGTGGTCCCGTGTTCTCTTATGGGTCGTTGCTTTAAATTACAATATATCATTACTTGGAAGGGCTTGTGGTCCCACCCCTCCCGAGTGTTTCCAGGTCCATATTTGGGAGCCCTTATACATTCAAGATGTAAGGCTTACTAGTTATGTCAAATGTTAGGAAGACCTGTTGGTTGTAACAAAAACAAAACATAAAAATTACATTTGACCCCATCTTTTCACATACTTTTTATATGGGTCATTTTAATTTAGCCTGTTGTATGGCTCCAGCCACTTGGAGGCTCGGTGCATCTACATAGAAAAAGTACCAAATTCAACCATTGGTGGATGGTAACTAAAATAATGGCAGTGCATGTAGTCATGTTAAGGTTTTCATTGTTTTCTTGTCAGAGTTTTATGGTTTTGCATATGACTGTGCATTATATGATGTCGTAATAGGGTTGAGGATCAGATCATGCCTATTGGTATTCTTGATCAATTATTGATCCAAAAAAGACACACACCGGTTCTGGGTTAATTCCCTAGCTGTTTGCATGGCTTGGTAGTGTATTAGCCTGGTATGAGGCAAGATAAATAATACAATTTAAGTAAAGTATAAAATAAACAGTATTATCCTAAATTGAGAGATGAATTAAAAATCACATCAACATCATAATCTTTCAGAATGTACCTGTTTTCCGTATAGAATGACATGTATTGTCACGTTCTGACCTTTATTTCCTTTGTTTTGTCTTTATTTAGTATGGTCAGGGCGTGAGTTGGGGTGGGCAGTCTATGTTTGTATTTCTATGTTTTGCTATTTCTGTGTTTGGCCTGATATGGTTCTCAATCAGAGGCAGGTGTTTGTCATTGTCTCTGATTGGGAACCATATTTAGGTAGCCTGTTTTGTCTTTTGGTTTGTGGGTGTTTGTTTCCTGTGTCAGTGTTTGTGCCACACGGGACTGTTTCGGTTAATTTCACTTTGTTATTTTGTATTGTGTATTATTCAGTTTATTCTATTAAAACATGGACACTTACCACGCTGCGTTTTGGTCCGATCCCTGCTACACCTCCTATCAGACGAAGAGGAGGAAATCTGCCGTTACATGTATACATATTATATTACAACTTTTTGTGTTTTGTCTTAGTGGTTGTTCTTTAGTAAATAGGAAACTCAACAGTGTGTTAGTCCGAGAAACATTATTTAGATGGTTGTTTAATTGTTGTTGAAAGCTTGAAATGTACACAATGAGAAGTGATATTGTAACAACAGTTTTAACGTTGGTAATTGTATCAAATATATATCTTTGCATGTTTGAACAAGAGCTCCTTCAAAATGTTTTCATCACTGCCTGGTAAACACATTCTTGTAAGTTGTCTACGTTGACATTTCTGGGTATGTCACACATGTAACATAATAATACTAAAGATTATGATAATAATGTTATATTATTTTTATAATAACACAAATCTGTCAACCAAATGTATTTCTGAAAACCCCTTTTTGCATCTTCAATAGTTGTCACAATGTGTTTAACAGATACCACGGCTATAAAATCTAAGACCTATCAATGCATATGCCTTAGCACAGCCTCTTGGAAACACGCCCTAGAAGTCATAAACCTAGGAACAAAAATATAGAGGTACCATGCTCTAAGTGGACATTTAAGAGCACATGTGCCCCTTATTTTTGTTCTAGATGTTCCAACGTTCGTAGATGATCCTCAGGGTCATATAACAATCAGGGTTGCTGTAGAGTGGGCATAAGTTCAACACTCAGGAGTCAATAATCATACTTTCTAGTCTGAGAGGTCTGATTTAATAAGCGGGTCAAGTAGACCCTAAGAGGGCAGAAGCTATTGTTACAAACAGTATGAATAAAGACAATGGTTCATTGTATAAATAGCCTTCATTTTTAAAAACATACATGTAAATGCCTAGAATTAATACCTCTCATTCTTAGATAATATATATCTATATACATACATCACCTTGAATGTTCAACTCCCCTTCAAAAAGTTCCATGAGGAAGGAAGGATTCACCGATTATCATTTTATCTGTCCTGGGCTGCTGGCTGGTGTTTGGAGTTAGGGTAAGGCCGTTAGTACAAAACCGTAGAATTGCATCTGTTTCATCTGCTCTTCCGAAGTCGTTCAGAGTCCCTAATGCTGCATGTACCCCTGTTTGTTGGCTGTCCGCTGTAAACACAAAAAAATTGCTTTTAAAATAGGGTGCACACTTTTTGTTTTTAATGTATAAATATTATTATGGATTTTATTTATTTTTTGGACTTACGTCGAAAAATAGTGTGTTGGTGAAGGGCTACGTAAAGGACCGGGCGCAGTTTGCTTCTGTGAATCGCCGTCTAACGCTGTCGGTTCCCAATCAATTATGCCCGGTAGCCTCTGGGTATCATACCGACGTTAGATAATGTTAACCTGTATTTATACGAAATAGATACATTTTAACTTATAAGAATACGTCCATTTGACATATTGCCGAAAAAATATATAAAAAAAAATTAAAATAAAATAAAAAAAACATTGTCCATCCGTTTCTGAATATCTGTAAAAATCGTTGTCTTCCTGTTTTAGAATATCATGACTGAATGTTGTTTCTGTCTCGGAGTTGTCCTTAACCTGTTTTCTGCCCATTTCAAACAACCGCAAATCAGCGACCTCCGAAATGTCATTTAAAGCGGTGAAATCGTCCGAATTCATTGTTTTACTCTCTATGTTCCGGGGTACCCCTTCCGTTTCGACCATGTCCTCCAGGGGTGTAGGGGGTTCGATGTCGGTTGTACATTTTATCATAAAAGATACATACAGTTGACATATAGATATCTCGTAAAATTCTGTGTCCGTCCGTTGCTCCTCGGAATTCCATTCTAACGAAGGTTGTTCCATAGCATGTATTCCCGGGTGCAGTTGGCTTAATGTTGGATATCCTGCGAACGTTAGATAATATTAACATGTTATCCTATATACATTTTTAACTTATAAGAATACGTGCATTGCCCCACGTTTAAAACACATATAACTCATGTTTAATATTACAATAATATCATTAATGTTCAAACAATTCCCCGCATCCAAATCTAATATATTTCTTTTCACTAACTCACCTTCAGAAAGCTCCATTAGGCTGGATTCACAGATTATCTTTTAAATGTTCAGTCCGATAACTATTCGGGCCTGTTGGCCTGTGGGGTTTGTAGTTGTCGCTAAAGCGGTGCTAACAGAGTGGGAAAGTATCTGTTTCACTAGACTCGTTCGCCGTCTTGGCTCAAAAGGAGAGATAGTACGGAATGAGTTTACAAGGCATGGGGTGACGTTTTTTCTTTTGGCGACATCCTCTATGCTAAAAAATGGGCCTGGAGTACCAGGAGGGGGTGTCGAGACACATTCTGTCTGCCAGTATTGCATTTATGCTTCATAGCACCTTAGGGGTGGCACCTTGGGGGGTGTCCGATGTAAATTTATAGACCGGGGTGGGGGCACCGTTAGTATATGCGCTGATTAGAAATAACAATGTTTTAACCCGGGGGGTCAGTCTAGACATATTGTATTATTTCTGAGGTGTTTGACTTTTTAGCCCCCACATCCTCTGGGGGGTGAGATAAATTCGGATTTGAAAAGGCCTGTGTGTTAATGAATCGTAAAGTGCCCATTTTAAGAGACACCGGCACACTTTTTGATGGGGGGTAGGCAGATATCTGTACATACCGATTGCATGATAGTACAAACCTTGGTTTCAAACGAACCATGCAGAGAGAGAGAGAGCCTTGAGTGCAGATGCCAGGGCATTGTTGAACACACACCCCTCCCCTTTTGTTTTTGAAACACACACACACACATACACGCCCGCACACGCATACACCGACGCGCACGCTCCCGTCTTTTCCAAAAGTTTTTGTCTCCGTGACATACTTTGGTGATAGAGCGAAAAGACAGAACCCCTTCGTTAAAATGTGAGATACTGCTTTTAAAACAATTTTATTTAATTCCAAATATTTAGTACATACAGTTTAAAGCATGTTATTTTCACACTCACTCTAAGGCGTGAGAACAGGAACAGGATGCCCATATATGGGCATAAGCACGTGATCACTTCCCGACAGGATGTCCTGACCGGATGCCCAACTATGGGCATGCACACGTCATCCGGACATAGGGTCATAAATCAAACGTTTGACGTGTGCCGTCTACTTTATTCTCTCTGGTGACTTGTTAAGCAAATGTTTACTCCTGAACTTATTAAGGCTTGCCGTAACTAAGGGATTGAATACTTATTGACTCAAGACATTTCAGCTTTTCATTTTTTATACATTTTTGAAGAACATTTTTAAAAACATGATTCCACTTCAATGTCATGTGGTATTGTGTGTAGGCCAGTGACAAAACAAATATATTTAATCAATTTTAAATACAGGCTTTAACACAACAACATGTGGAAAAAGCCAAGGGGTGTGAAAGTAATGCACCAGATAGGGAAAAGGGTGCCATTTGGAACACAGACAATAGACTATGACAGGTGACCGGGGCTCTGGGGGATGTTTAATGCATCCTCTCTCCGTTGACGTTGGGTTCACTGTCGGTACTCTGCAGGAATTATGACATAAGGAAAATAACTATTTTCTGGATTAGTCTTGGCTTTAGAGACTTCCTGACATTGTGTTATAAGGAAAAGTTTATTTAGTTTTTCAGCTAAACCTCACAGTATGAGAGCAGGCTGTCCTCTGTAGGGCACCTTGTTCTCTATACAGTTCTCTATCTTTTTGACCAGGTCATGGGCTCTGGTCCAAACTAGTGCACTATATAGAGAATATGGGTGGCATTTGGGATGTGGCCTACAGTGCCTTGCAAAACTATTCATCCCCCTTGGCGTTTTTCTTATTTTGTTGCATGACAACCTGTAATTTAAATTGATTTTTATTTGGATTTCATGTAATGGACATACACAAAATAGTCCAAATTGGTGAAATGAAATGAAAAAATAAATAAAAAATTAAACGGTAAAGTGGTGCGTGCATATGTATTCAACCCGTTTGCTATGAAGCCCCTAAATAAGATGTGGTGCAACCAATTACCTTCAGAAGTCACATAATTAGTTAAATAAAGTCCACCTGTGTGCAATCTAAGTGTCACATGATCTCAGTATATATACACCTGTTCTGAAAGGCCCCAGAGTCTGCAACACCACTAAGCAAGGGGCACCACCAAGCAAGCGGCACCATGAAGACCAAGGAGCTCTCCAAAGTTGTGGAGAATTACAGATCAGGGTTGGGTTATAAAAAAAATTGCTGAAACTTTGAACATCCCACGGAGCACCATTAAATCCATTATTAAAGAAATGGAAAGAATATGGCACCACAACAAACCTCCCAAGGGAGGGCCGCCCACCAAAGCTCATGGACCAGGCAAGGAGGGCATTAATCAGAGAGGCAACAAAGATACCAAAGATAACCCTGAAAGAGCTGCAAAGCTCCACAGCGGAGATTGGAGTATCTGTATGCAGGACCACTTTAAGCCGCACACTCCACAGAGCTGGGCTTTACGGAAGAGTGGCCAGAAAAAAGCCTTTGTTTAAACTTCTTGCCACTAGGGGGGTGCCATTTCGACATAGCACAAATTCGTATCCAAATTAAACTGCCTCGTACTCAATTCTTGCTCGTACAATATGCATATTATTATTACTATTGGATAGAAAACACTCTCTAGTTTCTAAAACCGTTTGAATTATGTCTGTAAGTGAAACAGAACTCGACTTAGAGCAATTCTCCTATGAGGATTTGAAAATGGTGAAATCTGCTTGCTGTTCCCAGACCTGTAGATAACCCTGACTGTCTTCTATTGGTTGAGATGCACTGCATACGCCTTCCCCTGGTTGTTAGCGAATAGGGAGAGTTGAAATGGAGTCTCTACGTAATTCAGAAAGTTGATAAATTGATTGGAACTGAGGTGTCCACCCTTTTGGACCTTCGCGCTGACGCAGAGAGGGTCTTGGAATGTCTTTTTAGAAGCTCTGGTTTTAGAAACTAGATATATCCGGCTCTGTTTTTATTCGATATAGGCTTTAAAGACATCATAATCTTGTTATTTTAAACCGATTTATATCAGTTTATGTCAGTATATTGCGATTTTCGGGCATTTCATTTTCTGACGTTGTATTGAGTTGGGTATCTCTCTCTCGAATGCCATTGTGTACTGCTAATTGCAACGTCGAAGGAAACATTCTCCAACCCAGCAACGATTCTTTTGGCCAACGGACACCTTTCCCAAGATTCTGATGGGAGTTCAGCTAATAGTAAGTACTATTTATGCTGATAATTCGTTGTTCTGTTGAAAAAGTAAAATGTATAAGACGCCATTATTTTCCGTGTAGCGTTGCGCTATCGCACCCTGTATTGCACCCAGTATTGCGCAGTAAGGTTAATTTTAAAAATGTAATTCAGCGATTGCATTAAGAACTAATTTGTCTTTCAATTGCTGTCCACCCTGTATTTTTTAGTCAAGTTTATGATTATTTATTGATTAGACTAGGTGACTCTCCAAGATGGTGCCCGACATTTTCTAGGGCAGCTTGGCAACTTTTCTCATTGTATAAGCACGATTTGTGCCGCTAAATATGCACATTTTCGAACAAACTCTATATGCATTGTGTAATATGATGTTACAGGACTGTCATCTGAAGAATTCTGAGAAGGTTAGTGAAAATTAATATTTTTGGTGGTGGATACGTTATCGCTATGTTTGGCTGGAATCAATGCTGTTGTTTGGTTTGCTACTGTGCTAAGCTAATATAACGCTATATTGTGTTTTCGCTGTAAAACACTTAGAAAATCTGAAATATTGTCTGGATTCACAAGATCTGTGTCTTTCAATTGCTGTACGCTGTGTATTTTTAAGAAATTTTTTATGATGAGTAATTAGGTAATACACGTTGCTCTCTGTAGTTATTCTAGTCGAGTTGTGATGGTGGCTGCAATGGTAAACTATGATTTATACCTGAAATATGCACATTTTTCTAACAAAACCTATGCTATACAATAAATATGTTATCAGACTGTCGTCTGATGAGGTTGTTTCTTGGTTAGTGGCTATTTATATCTTTATTTGGTCGAATTTGTGATAGCTACTGATGGAGTCAAAAACTGGTTGAGTAAAAAAAAAAGTGTCTTTTGCTAACGTGGTTAGCTAATAGATTTACATATTGTGTCTTCCCTGTAAAACATTTTAAAAATCAGAAATGATGGCTTGATTACCAAGATGTGTATCTTTCATCTGGTGTCTTGGACTTGTGATTTAATGATATTTAGATGCTACTATTTACTTGTGACGCTATGCTAGCTATGCTAGTCAGCTTTTTTACTGGTGGGGGTGGTGGGGGGTGCTCCCGGACCCGGGTTTCTGAGGAAGTAGAGGTTAAAGAAAACAATAAGCAAACATGTTTGGTGTTCGCCAAAAGGCATGTGGGAGACTCCCCAAAAATATGGAAGAAGATACTCTGGTCAGATGAGACTAAAATTGAGCTTTTAGGCCATCAAGGAAATGCTAAGTCTGGCGCAAACCCAACACCTCTCATCACCCCGAGAACACCATCCTCACAGCATCTTGCTGTGGGGATGTTTTTCATCGTCAGGGACTGGGAAACTGGTCAGAATTGAAGGAATGATGGATGGTGCTAAATACAGGGATGTTCTTGAGGGAAACCTGTTTCAGTCTTCCAGAGATTTGAGACTGGGACGGAGGTTCACCTTCCAGCAGGACAATGACCCTAAGCATACTGCTAAAGCAACACTCGAGTGAATTAAGGGGAAACATTTAAATGTCTTGGAATAGCCTAGTCAATGCCCAGACCTCAATCCAATTGAGAATCTGTGGTATGGATTAAAGATTGCTGTACACCAGCGGAACCCATCCAACTTGAAGGACCTGGAGAAGTTTTGCCTTGAAGAATGGGTAAAAATCCCAGTGGCTAGATGTGCCAAGCTTATAGGGACATACCCCAAGAGACTTGCAGCTGTAATTGCTGCAAAAGGTTGCTCTACAAAATATAAACTTTGGGGGGGTGAATAGTTATGCACGCTAAAATTTTCTGTTTTTTTTTGTGTTATTTCTTGCTTGTTTCACAATAAAAAATATTTTGCATCTTCAAAGTGGTAGGCGTGTTGTGTAAATCCAAAAATAAAATGTTATTCCAGGTTGTAAGGCAACAAAATAGTAAAAATGCCAAGGGGTTGAATACTTTCGCAAGCCACTGTAGATTGTTATCACACAAACAGGACACCTGCAGAGCTACTTTCAGATCTTGCGTCTCAACCTGCTGAGAAGAGTTGCTAAGTTATCTTGTCTCACCTAAGATTCTATGAAAATAAAAAAAAAGCAGATGTTTCCACTCTGAGAGAGTTGAGAGATGGTAATTCTCAACCCCCCTGTATCTGCATCCTTCTTGTTGAAGGGGAAATCCGGAATTGGTACATCACATTTTTTACTTTAAATTATTTATAGCTATTGATTCTTTAAGAATATGACTTTTAATTGTGTGTGTATGTGTGTGTGTGAGACTGTCTTCCTTCCAAGGTTTAAATTGTTCTGTCTGTGTCGCTGTAGTTACGCTGCCTGCTTCCTACCTACAACAGTCCTGGCTGTTGCTATGTGGACCACACTGTTAGCCGCCAACACATTTGGCGGGGTCTCTGACTGTCCCAGTGGTCCCAGTGGCCGGCTGTAACTAGTTTTGTTGTCATGGGGATGGTTCCCTGTTAATATGTAGTTCCTATTGCAGCATGGAATTGTGAAAATGAATGGGTTCTCATAAATGTATGGAAACTCTTTTTATAAAAACATTTTTTTACCCCTTTTTTTCTCCCCAATTTCGTGGTATCCAATTGGTAGTAGTTACAGTCTTGTCTCATCGCTGCAACTCCCGTACGGACTCGGGAGAGGCGAAGGTTGAGACCCATGCGTCCTCCGAAACAAAACCCAACCTAGCCGCACTGCTTCTTGACAAAACGCACCTCCAACCCGAAGCCAGCCGCACCAATGTGTCGGAGGAAACACCGTACACCTGCCGACCTGGTCAGCATGCACTGCGCCCGGCCCGCCACAGGAGTCGCTAGTGCGCGATGAGACAAGGATATCCCTGCCGGCCAAACCCTCCCTAACCCGGACAACGCTGGGCCAATTGTGCATCGCCCCATGGACCTCCCGGTCGCGGCCGGCTGCGACGGAGCCTGGGCTCCAACCCAGAATCTCTGGTGGCACAGCAAGCACTGCCTTAGACCACTGCGCCACCCGGGAGGCCCAATGTATGGAAACTCAACTAGCTCATTTGAAATAGGCCTAAGAGCCACTGCTATTTATACTGCAGCAAAGACTGTTTGTTTACATTGACAGCCTACTCCGGCCAAACCCAGACAACGCTGGGCCAATTGTGCGCCGCCGTATGGGACTTGCAATCACAGCCAGTTGTGATACAGCCTGGAATCAAACCATTGTGGTCCAACTACCAGTTGTCATGACAAAGACAAAATTTGGGACATGATACCTCTCTGCTTGGTACTGGATTGGGCCTAAGGCCATGTGATAGACTAACATTCTTTTCAGGGGGTGTACATCAAGCTGCCTCATGCTACAGAAACAGGAAATAGGCTCTTGCCCTATGGACATTCTGATTCAGACAAGCCTTACTTACTTACTTGAACTTAAAGAACAAGACTTGCATGCAATGATAACTTCTCAATGGCTTCATCTTTCTGCCTCTCTTTTAGATTTCTTACTAGGCATTTTTGAATGTCCTTTCAGTTAAACCATTGACTGTAGGGTATTTCCAAGCTCACCAAGTAATTCTGAAAGAGCCATGTCTATGTCTCCACAGTGATCTGTTCTACAAAGGACAACTTAAGACAACACAGTTTCCCACCATTACTCTAGATCAGGAATCATCAACTAGATTCAGTAGCGGATGGTCGGTGGGGCCAGAACATAATTACTAATAATTTGTAGACTGCAAATTGACACAGGAAGCCCAAACAGATATAATGTTTGACTAAAACATAATAATTTCAAACCTTACTTACATTTGTATATGATCACGTGTCTCTCCACTTTGAGTGGAAATACATGGGAACAGATTTCCCAAATTAAAATCACTTGGAGCTGATTTCCTTTATTTTTTTTGCTCAGCAAACTTGGGGGGCCAAATAAAATTTCAGCCCGCAGGCCCCCAGTTCGGGAACCCTGCTCTAGATTCTTGCCCACAATGTATGGATTTGGCTACAGGGTGGTGCCCTATCCTCATCTTTCTTATCGACCTGGCCCGGGTATCCTGGAAGAATATTGACCTCATCCCATCAGTCGAGGATGCCTGGTCGTTCTTTAAAAGTAATTTCCTCACCATCTTAAATAAGCATGCCCCTTTCAAAAAAATGTAGAACTAAGAACAAATATAGCCTTGGTTCACTCCAGAACTGACTGCCCTCGACCAGCACAAAAACATCCTGTGGTGGACTGCAATAGCATCGAATAGGTCCGCGATATGCAACTGTTCAGGGAAGTCAGGAACCAATACACGCAGTTAGTCAGGAAAGCAAAGGCTAGCTTTTCAAACAGAAATTTGCATCCTGTAGCTCTATCTCCAAAATGTTTTGGGACACTGTAAAGTCCATGGAGAACAAGAGCACCTCCTCCCAGCTGCCCACTGCACTGAGGCTAGGAAACACGGTCACCACCGATAAATCCATGATATTCAAAAATGTAAATAGGCATTTCTCTACGGCTGGGCATGCTTTCCTCTTGGCTACCCCAACCCCGGCCAACAGCTCCGCACGCCCCGCAGCTACTTGCCCGAGCCTCCCCAGCTTCTCCTTCATCCAGATAGCAGATGTTCTGAAAGAGCTGCAAAACCTGGACCCGTACAAATCAGCTGGGCTAGACAATTTGGACCCTCTCTTTCTAAAAATATCCGCCGCCATTGTTGCAACCCCTATTACCAGTCTGTTCAACCTCTCTTTCGTATCGTCCGAGATCCCTAAAGATTGGAAGGCTGCCGCGGTCATCCCCCTCTTCAAAGGGGGTGACACTCTAGACCCAAACTCTTAAAGACCTATATCCATCCTGCCCTGCCTTTCTAAAGTCTTCGAAGTTAATAAACAGATCACTGACCATTTCGAATCCCACCATACCTTCTCCGCTGTGCAATCCGGTTTCCGAGCTGGTCACGGGTGCACCTCAGCCACGCTCAAGGTACTAAACGATATCATAACCGCCATCGATAAAAGACAGTACTGTGCAGCCGTCTTCATCGACCTGCCCAAGGCTTTTGACTCTGTCAATCACCGTATTCTTATCGGCAGACTCAATAGCCTTGGTTTCTCAAATGACTGCCTTGCCTGGTTCACCACCTACTTCTCAGACAAAGTTCAGTGTGTCAAATCGGAGGGCCTGTTGTCCGGACCTCTGGCAGTCTCTATGGAGGTACCACAGGGTTCAATTCTCGGGCCGACTCTTTTCTCTGTATATATCAACGATGTCGCTCTTGCTGCTGGTGATTCCCTGATCCACCTCTACGCAGACGACACCATTCTGTATACCTCTGGTCCTACTTTGGACACTGTGTTAACTAACCTCCAAATGAGCTTCAATGCCATACAACTCTCCTTCCGTGGCCTCCAACTGCTCTTAAACGCTAGTAAAACCAAATACATGCTTTTCAAACTTTCGCTGCCCGCACCCGCCCGCCCGACTAGTATCACTACTCTGGATGGTTCTGACCTAGAATATGTGGATAACTACAAATACCTAGGTGTCTGGCTAGACTGTAAACTCTCCTTCCAGACTCATATTAAACATCTCCAATCCAAAATCAAATCTGGAATCGGCTTTCTATTTCGCAACAAAGGCTCCTTCACTCACGCCGCCAAACTTACCCTAGTAAAACTGACTATCCTACTGGTCCTCGACTTCGGCGATGTCTTCTACAAAATAGCTTCCAATACTCTACTCAGCAAACTGGATGCAGTCTATCACAGTGCCGTCCGTTTTGCTACCAAAGCCCCTTATACCACCCACCACTGCGACCTGTATGCTCTAGTCGGCTGGCCCTCGCTACATATTCGTCGCCAGACCCACTGGCTGCAGGTCATCTATAAGTCGATGTTAGGTGAAGCTCCGCCTTATCTCAGCTCACTGGTCACGATAACAACACCCACCCGTAGCACGCGCTCCAGCAGGTATATCTCACTGGTCATCCCCAAAGCCAACACCTCTTTTATTTATTTATTTCAAAAAACACAAGGAAGGGGTAACATTAAAGTATTAGAACATGAAGGACAAACAATACAGCATCAAGACACAATCAAACATATATCAGTCTTTCCGCAACAGAGCCATCCTTATGTGTGAGGGTGCGTGTGTGTGTGCATGATCGTGATATAAAATATATGTCATAGTTTCCTTTTTCATGATCACAATCTTGTGAAACCCGAACCCTCCAAGATCCCCCCACAGTTCCCCAATAGCTGCCCCTCAACCATTCGAGACCCCTCCCACAGTCCCCACCCAAGAACCCCCCAATGCACCAACAACCAAGAGAATGAACTTAAGAGAAAAAAGGAAAAGACAGAAGAAAACAGCAAACAACAATGCAATAATAATAATAATAATAATAATAATAATACATGTAAAACAAAGGACATCAAGGACAACTGAAATCATAACAGCAATGCCTACGTTATATGTTTGTGTGCATGTCTGGCACTATTACATGTATGTGTGTGTTCTTGTATGTGTTTATTTGAATGAGAGTGTGTGTATATGCATGACTACAAACAGAGGCATCAGCCTCAGGCAAACCAGCATTAGTTGTAAAAACACTGCCACTTAGTGTCATTCAAATGTACTTTTATTATGTTTTATTTTGACTTTTTTTTGCCTTTATCTTTTGACCATCATTCTCTCTCACACACAGCAACTCCACTCCCACTTGTCTCCAATTCCACATACCAACCCTCAGCTTCCCTCAGCCCATCCCATCTCTCTGCTGGCCATCCCCGAGCTTACAAGTTGAAATCTGTCGTTCTGCCCCTGAGCAAGGAAGTTAACTCTCTGTTCCCTGGGGGCCAAAAACGTGGATGGTTGATTATGGCTGCTCCCCGCACCTCTCTGAGTCAGAGGGGTTGTGTTAAATGTGGAAGACACAATTCAGTTGTACAACTGATTAGGTGTCCTTTATTATAATTCTCATCTCCTCTCTTGTCATTAGCAAGCTGCCTGCTAATGAATTTTCTTATCTCCCAATTTCAATGGCCGCCATGATAAGGTTTTATTATTTTTAGAATTAGTATGCCCGACATCAGAAATGCAGAAAGGAGAGAAAATAGAGAAGAGGAGAAGAAGATCGCCTGGGGAGGGAGGAGAGAATAGAGCGACTCTCGAGTGGTGGAGGCTCGTCCAAAACGGCCCTATCTATCTCCCTCTCTGTATGTGTGGGGGAGGATGGGAGTATTCACAGAGATCTAAATGTAGAGATACAGAGATAAACAGGAGGAATGAGAGAACGAGGAAAATAAATATCAAAGAAAGGGATAGAACGATAAAGAGGATAAGGGATAGAGAGAAAGCGAACAGGCCTTGGTAAGAGAGAAAGAGAACATGCCTTGGTTAGAGAGAAAGACAACAGGCCTTGGTTAGAGAGAAAGCGAACAGGCCTTGGTTAGAGAGAAAGACAACATGCCTTGGTTAGAGAGAAAGACAGCATGCCTTGGTTAGAAAGAAAGACAACATGCCTTGGTTAAAGAGAAAGAGAACAGGCCTTGGTTAGAGAGAAAGACAGCATGCCTTGGTTAGAAAGAAAGACAACATGCCTTGGTTAAAGAGAAAGAGAACAGGCCTTGGTTAGAGAGAAAGACAACATGCCTTGGTTAGAGAGAAAGACAACAGGCCTTGGTTAGAGAGAAAGAGAACATGCCTTGGTTAGAGAGAAAGAGAACATGCCTTGGTTAGAGAGAAAGACAACAGGCCTTGGTTAGAGAGAAAGACAACAGGCCTTGGTTAGAGAGAAAGACAACAGGCCTTGGTTAGAGAGAAAGACAACATGCCTTGTTTAGAGAGAAAGAGAACATGCCTTGTTTAGAGAGAAAGAGAACATGCCTTGTTTAGAGAGAAAGAGAACAGGCCTTGGTTAGAGAGAAAGAGAACAGGCCTTGGTTAGAGAGAAAGAGAACAGGCCTTGGTTAGAGAGAAAGACAACAGGCCTTGGTTAGAGAGAAAGAGACCAGGCCTTGGTTAGAGAGAAAGAGACCAGGCCTTGGTTAGAGAGAGAGAGAACAGGCCTTGGTTAGAGAGAGAGAGAACAGGCCTTGGTTAGAGAGAAAGAGACCAGGCCTTGGTTAGAGAGAAAGAGACCAGGCCTTGGTTAGAGAGAAAGACAACAGGCCTTGGTTAGAGAGAAAGACAACATGCCCTGGTTAGAGAGTCACATTTTAAAAGAGGGTGAATAGAAAAGAAAAAGAGAGAGAGATGCTTGTGGGAAACCAGGCCCTGGTCTGTTGCTACTGTTCCTTAGTCTAATTAATGTCCATGAGAGGGTGGTCTGGACACTACCTCCCTCCTAACCATAGCCGTGGTAAGTAGGGGTGCAGCACCCCCTGAATAGTATGAATACAAAAATATATAATAAAAAAATAATTATTATAATAATTATTATCTTCACAAAAGTAGTGCACTGGGCCTTTACTACTCCTGTATTACTGGACCAATATAGCCGCCTGTAGCATAGTGTCATGACGTTGCCCTCTTTGGGTACAGCGAGCACCATCCCCCTCTCTCTGTCTCCTACACTCAGGCTGCTGCGACCTCAGGTTGTAAATTCCTGGAGGAGATTATCTCCTCATGGCCACAGTATATAGAGGGTGAGTTTCATAGAGAGAACAAATGAATTTCTTCCATCTCACAGAACTGGAGAACCAAACGAAGTTTATGTTCTGGAGAAGGTACAAAAGATCGGTGAAGAATCCAGCTACGAACTGGTCTGTTTGGTACAATTTTGTGAAACTCATGGGAGACAATACGGCCACATTACCATAACGCTGTTTATATAATAGCCTCAGTTATGAGGCTTACATCTAATTGTTGTATAAGATGAATGAGTGAGGATGATACTGTTTGTGAAATTGTGTAATGTGATTTTGGACTGTTTAATGAAGGAAACTACAATTCCCTTTGGAGTTTAACTAAATCAGAGGACCGCCCATGAGCACAGTTATGGTCTGGCGTCCTGGGACCGGCCCTTTTCTGCTCTTCCGAATTAAACCCCCACCCGGGTTTTCTATCACCAGAGCATGTTTCTCTCAATTCCGAGATGACTAAGGTTGAGACCAGCTTACCTCGATAACGAGAGGGCCAAGGTTTGAGAGGAGACCGAGCTTAAGGTTTGAGTAGATGGCTAAATCTTTTAACCATACCACGTGGTTAAACTCTTAGACTATCGATACCGACAGAATAGAACAAGTCTTTGATATTAATTACTAGTCTGCAGCTAGGAATTCGGTATCATTGAACGCGAAGACCGACAACCGCCGAAACATCTATTCTATAACGACATGAATGAATGTCACTCTGAACTATCCATTCTAACCACACCAGAGAGAGGGCGGACAAACTCTCCAACAGAAACAAACTTTTCAACAGAGATCCCGACAACACACTGAGCGTAAATATATATATTGATTGCATTTATTCCCGAATGAGTGAGCGTTCATGTGCAAAGGATTAGCATTTCAATTGTTATAATTATCAACTTTTTTGTGTCTTTCTGTGAATTACTTAGTAAATAAATTATTTTAGACAATTGATGTATGGATGACTCATGACCCTATTTCGCAAAAAAAGCATCCTTCACTCATGCTGCCAAACATACCCTTGTAAAACTGACCTTCCTACCGATCCTCGACTTCGGCGATGTCATTTACAAAATAGCCTCCAACACCCTACTCAATTAATTGGATGCAGTCTATCACAGTGCCATCCGTTTTGTCACCAAAGCCCCATATACTACCCACCACTGCGACCTGTACGCTCTCGTTGGCTGGCCCTCGCTTCATACTCGTCGCCAAACCCACTGGCACCAGGTCATCTACAAGACCCTGCTAGGTAAAGTCTCCCCTTATCTCAGCTCGCTGATCACCATAGCAGCACCCACCTGTAGCACACGCTCCAGCAGGTATATCTCTCTGGTCACCCCCAAAACCAATTCTTCCTTTGGCCGCCTCTCCTTCCAGTTCTCTGCTGCCAATGACTGGAATGAACTACAAAAATCTCTGAAACTGGAAACACTTATCTCCCTCACTAGCTTTAAGCACCAGCTCTCAGAGCACCTCACAGATTACTGCACCTGTACATAGTCCATCTATAATTTAGCCCAAACAACTACCTCTCCCCCTACTGTATTTATTTATTTATTTATTTTGCTCCTTTGCACCCCATTATTTCTATCTCTACTTTGTACATTCTTCCATTGCAAATCTACCATTCCAGTGTTTTACTTGCTATATTGTATTTACTTCGCCACCATGGCCTTTTTTTTGCCTTTACCTCCCTTATCTCACCTCATTTGCTCACATTGTATATAGACTTATTTTTCTACTGTATTATTGACTGTATGTTTGTTTTACTCCATGTGTAACTCTGTGTTGTTGTATGTGTCAAACTGCTTTGCTTTATCTTGGCCAGGTCTCAATTGTAAATGAGAACTTGTTCTCAACTTGCCTACCTGGTTAAATAAAGGTGAAATAAAAATAAAAAATTTAAATAGTGAAGACTGGGTTCGTGCAGATAACCAACAATTTACGACGTTTGGAATGAGACTAACATGAGGTAAATAATAATTAATGAATTCGAAGACTAAGTGATCAGATATTCAAATATCTGAATGTTTATATTAGGAAAATTATAACTTTATAATCTGAATATTTTCCTTGGTGCCCCGACTTCCTAGTTAATTACTGTTACATGATTAATCAGTTTAATCGCGTAATAATAATTACAGAGTTATTTGATAAATAGTCTTCAGTTTTAATGATGCCAAAAACACGACAATAGGCAAAACAATTATATTCAGCCTACCCCTGAGTCCAGGTTGCAGTATATCAGCCTAGTCTCAAAGTTACGCCTACCCCTGAGTCCAGGTTGCAGTATACCAGCCTGGTCTCATAGTTACGCCTACCCCTGAGTCCAGGTTGCAGTATACCAGCCTGGTCTCATAGTTACGCCTACCCCTGAGTCCCGATTGCAGTATACCAGCCTGGTCTCATAGTTACGCCTACCCCTGAGTCCAGGTTGCAGTATACCAGCCTGGTCTCATAGTTACGCCTACCCCTGAGTCCAGGTTGCAGTATACCAGCCTGGTCTCATAGTTATGCCTACCCCTGAGTCCCGATTGCAGTATACCAGCCTGGTATCATAGTTACGCCTACCCCTGAGTCCAGGTTGCAGTATACCAGCCTGGTCTCATAGTTACATCTACCCCTGAGTCCCGATTGCAGTATACCAGCCTGGTATCATAGTTACATCTACCCCTGAGTCCAGGTTGCAGTATACCAGCCTGGTCTCATAGTTACGCCTACCCCTGAGTCCAGGTTGCAGTATACCAGCCTGGTCTCATAGTTACATCTACCCCTGAGTCCCGATTGCAGTATACCAGCCTGGTCTCATAGTTACATCTACCCCTGAGTCCAGGTTGCAGCATACAAGCCTCATCCTGTACTACTGTTTTTGTTATCATACCATGAATACAATTAATAAACAGAGAGAGGAGTTGGCTAACACTTCGATCAGACCGATAGCATCAATACATCAATGCTGTGTAAAAAATTCTGCAGTCAAACTTATTTCATTATGTAACCCAACATTTTCTGTGGATATGTGTGCAACAGAAGATCCACAATCACCTTTTGCTACTATTTCTTTCAAGTCTACGTAAAACAATTTGATGCATATGTTGGATAAATCACACCACACAGAACATAGAACGCACTGACACTGCCTCTGCAACACAATGCTGCAAGGCACATTTCCATTGGAAATGAATGTACTTCTGGAGTACCAAAATGCAATGACGTTGTCGGAAAGCTCAAACAGACTGGGTAAGGCTGCTAGGCCTACTTTAATGACAACATTTCCATCTTTGAGGATCACGTCAGGTCGTTTTGATCTGAAGCCATATGAATATAGCTTGTATCAGCTGGTGAATGTCCTTATTATAAGACTGTCACAATTAAAGCTACAGTATGGGATTGGTAGATACATTTTTGGTGCTCTGTTCATTAATTTGAGAGGGGTTAGCCTACTTTTCCCTATCCCTATCCCTCAGCGGTATACCAAAATAAGTGGTAGGGCGGCCACTTTGTTGTTTTTTAATTGCAGACTGTAGCTTTAAGGAGTGATGTTCTTCCATAGTTTTATAGGACATACCACAGCTTCTTCTCATCAGGCCCGCCCTAAAACGTGTGGCGAGGCGGCATTAGACACAGCACTTTTCAATCAGCCACAGCACTTTTGATCTAGTTTAATAAAATATATTGATGCAAAATGTTAAAAAGAGTGGCAAAGTTATGTTTTTTGGGTGGGACCGATTAGCCTCACTCCTTCACGTCAGAGTGCTGTTGCAGGCTCATTGCCTGTCATGACCAATCAGATTTTTTTTAAATCACGTCGCACGGGGCGGGCACAACGCTCAAGGCGCGCCCTCCACTTTACTTCTGTATTTATTTAACCTCATGATAACACCACTCTTGACAGACACAAGCAAAAACTCTTACATAAATGTAGCAGCCTAGTGAGCCTATACACCTAAACATTAGCGATCTGTATTGCTTGGAAACAAGACTATTTTCAGTCTGATCAACTGTAACAACAGCAGGCTAGTCTAGCTAGTCTACTATGCACCCTGTCCCTCTGGCCAGGTGTCACGACTCCGACCGAAGGTGGCTCCCCTTCCCGTTCGGGTGGCGCTCGGCGGTCGTCGTCGCCGGCCTACTAGCTGCCACTGTTTCTTTCTCCCCCTCCTTATATGTTTATTGATTACACCTGTTATGAGTTGTGGTGATTGGTAGGGCTTTATTAGTCAGCCGGCCCGCCTGTTTCTTTGTGCGGGATTGTTTGGTGTAACATTTGTGTACGTTGGAGACGAACGTGTTTGTTCCTGTTCGTGGGTTTTTGCTATACTGTTTTAGTCCCTGTGTTTGGGGCGTTTGTTTTGTTCGGCACCCAGTGGTTTTGTGAGGTGGCCTGTGTCAGCCGTTTGTGCAATAAAGAGCACTATTTTGAACTCTCTGAGGTACTGGAACACATGGAAAAAATAAATAATCTTTATAATCAAATACATTTTTTTTTGGTCACATACACATGGTTAGCAGATGTTATTGGTCACATACACATGGTTAGCAGATGTTATTGTGAGTGTAGCAAAATGCTTAAGCTTCTAGATCAGACAGTGCAGCAGTATCTAACAGGTAATATCGAACAATTCCACAACGAAACCTAATATCTAAGAAATTCCACAACAAAACCTAATACACACAATCTTGTAAAGGAATGGGATGAGAATAAGTATAAAATATATGGATGAGCAGTGACCAGAGCGGCTAAGATGCAAAAGATAGTAGAGAATAGATAGTGAAGGATACAATATATACATATGAGATGAGTTATGCGAGATATATAAAAACATTATTAAAGTGGCATTATTAAAGTGACTTGTGTTCCATTTATTAACCTCTCTAGGGTACGTGAGACGTTAGCGTCCCACCTCTTCAACAGCCAGTGAAACTGCAGGGCACCAAATTCAAATACAGAAATACTCATTATAAAAATTCAGAAAACAAAACATATTTTACATAGGTTTAAAGATTAACTTCTTGTGAATCCAACCACGGTGTCAGATTTAAAAAATGCTTTACGGAGAAAGCATACCTTACGATTATTTGAGAACATAGCCCAGCAGACAAATCATTACAAACAGTAACCAGCCAAGTAGAAGAGTTACACAAGTCAGAAATAGAGATAAAACCAATTATATGAAGTCTGTAGGTAGACAGCAGCCTCTCTGTGCTAGTGGTGGCTGTTTACCAATCTGATGGCCTTGAGATTGAAGCTGTTTTCAATCTCGCTGTCCCAGCTCTGATGCACCTGTACTGACTTCGCCTTCTGGATGGAAGTGGGGTGAACAGGTAGTGGCTCGGGTGGTTATTGTCCTTGATTATCTTTTTTGCCTTCCTGTGACATCGGTGCTGTAGGTGTCCTGGAGGGCAGGTAGTTTGCCCCCGGTGATGTGTTGTGCAGACCGCACCACCCTCTGGAGAACCCTGCGGTTGTGGGCGGTGCAGCTGCTGTACCAGGCGGTGATACAGCCCGACAGGATGCTCTCAATTTGCACCTGTAAAAGTTAGTGAGGGTTTTTGGTGACAAGCCAGATTTCTTCAGCCTCCTGGGGTTGAAGAGGCGCTGTTGCGCCTTATTCACCACACTGTCTGTGTGTGTGGACCATATCAGTTTATCGGTGATATGTACACAGAGGAACTTAAAACTTTCCACCTTCTCCACTGCTGTCCCGTCGATGTGGATGGGGATGCTCCCTTTGCTGTTTCCTGAAGTCCACAATCATCTCTTTTGTTTTGTTGACATGGAGTGAGAGGCTATTTTCCTGAAACAAAGCAGGTAATCAAGCCTATCACTGTATTGTTGTCTGCAAACCTGATGATTGAGTTGGAGGCGTGCACGGCCACGCAGTCGTGGGTGAACACAGGAGTACAGGAGAGGGCTGAGAACTCACCCTTGTGTTGGCCCCAGTGTTGAGGATCAGCGGAGTGGAGATGTTGTTTCCTACCTTCACCACCTGGGGGCAGCCTCTCAGGAAGTCCAGGACCCAGTTGCACAGGGCGGTGTCGAGACCCAGGGTCTCAAGCTTCATGATGAGTTTGGAGGGTACTATGGTGTTGAATGCTGAGCTGTAGTCAATGTACAGCATTCTTACATAGGTATTCCTCTTGTCCAGATGGGATAGGGCAGTGTACAGTGTGATGGCGATTGCATCGTCTGTGGACCTATTGGGGCGGTAAGCAAATTGGAGTGGGTCCAAGGTGACAGGTAGGGTGGAGGTGATATGATTCTTGATTAAAAATACTTAGGTCTAAACCCGACAAATAAAAACAGCAGAAAATATCCTGTTTGTATGATGCTTTTTTAATTCAATGATACGTATATTTTTTTACATTGTTTACAAACTGATATGTAACATGTATTAATGCCAAAATAACATGAAAAACAGGCCCCCCCAAAAACTAAAAAAGATATATACATATATATATATATATATATTTTATTTTTTTGTGCAAAAAATATGGGTCTCAAAACAGGTGGGGCTCTGCCCCAACTGCCCTGAATGACGGTTCGCCACTGTTTCAATCACATCCATCTCTCCACTCCACCTGTCTGCCTCCCTTTCTATCTGTCTTGTCATGGAAATTCTAACAAGTGAGAGAGACTTCTTGTCATTTCTTCAAACAGTCACTTTTATTAATAAGAATTGCAATAATGAAGCTGGTCGGCCACACACTCTTGAGTGTAGGACCGAGAGTTCAACAATACCGAAAATGCAGAAGTCTTATACAGTAGACATAAAAATGCTTTGTCATGGCTGGTACCACCCCTCCCGGTAGAGCAGGGCCTCATAAACTATTGGGTGTGTGAGATCATAATGCACAAACAAGTGATAACGCCAGTTCCGTTAGGCCCTTTTCTCAAGCCAGCCTCTGTTCTCCACACAGTTATTCCCATGAAAGATAGAAAAAGAACAGGATGGACTGAAGAGCTGCAGTCACTCTCAAAGGCTCTTTGTCTTTGGCCACGTGACCAAGTTGCTCAGAAGCAAAGATGATTAGAAACAATAACATGTCTATTCTATTCCTCACGTTATCTCTATCTAGAGTCACACCATGTCCTTGACGATATACCCAGACCAGCTGCAGTGAGCTAGAGGGGAACCATCCTTTCTCAAAAGCACAGCATCGGTAGTTATGAAAATCTTTTACTATTATTAAATATATAATTGTTAACTATTAATATTAAACAAAGCAGGTAAAAACCACATTTCTCTCTCACAGTCTTCACTTGAGCTATTGCTAGAGAAGTGCAACATTGTATCAAATCATCACTGGGTTTGGCTGAAGCTGTCCCTAGCGAACTTGCAACATTGTATCAACTAGCCTATTCCGGGCCCTCAGAGTTTCCTGTGCAAGTGAGCTTGGGACAGACAGCTGTATATAGGGGATCATCAGATCATGATATTTTGCTCGTTCACACAGAGGCTTGGTGATTATTGAGGCCGGGAGTGTTGGAACGATTTTTCAAATACTGAGGAACTTTAATTCGCAATGGATGTTAAAAAAACTGACTTTGTTGACTTGTGTGAGTCACTCAAGGACAACTGTGTGTGTGACCTTATATAAACCCAGCAAAAAAAGAAACGTCCCTTTTTCAGGACCCTGTCTTTCAAAGATATTTCATAAAAATCCAAATTACTTCACAGATCTTCATTGTAAAGGGTTTAAACACTGTTTCCCATGCTTGTTCAATGAACCATAAACAATTAATGAACATGCACCTGTGGAATGGTTGTTAAGACACTAACAGCTTACAGACGGTAGGCAATTAAGGTCACAGTTTTGAAAAGTTAGGACACTAAAGAGGCCTTTCTACTGACTCTGTTTAACACCAAAAGAAAGATGCCCAGCGTCCCTGCTCATCTGCGTGAACGTGGCTTAGGCATGCTGCAAGGAGACATGAGAACTGCAGATGTGGCTAGGGTAATAAATTGCAATGTCCGTACTGTGAGATGCATAAGACAGAGCTACAGGGAGACAGGACGGACAGCTGATTGTCCTCGCAGTGGTAGACCACGTGTAACAACACCTGCACAGGATCGGTACATCCGAACATCACACCTGCGGGACAGGTACAGGATGGCAACAACAACTGCCCGAGTTACACCAGGAACGAACAATCCCTCTATCAGTGCTCAGACTGTCCGCAATAGGCTGAGAGAGGCTGGACTGAGGGCTTGTAGGCCTGTTGTAAGGCAGGTCCTCACCAGACATCACCGGCAACAACGTCGCCTATGGGCACAAACCCACCGCCGCTGGACCAGACAGGACTGGTAAAAAGTGCTCTTCACTGACGAATCGCGGTTCTGTCTCACCAGGGGTGAGGGTCGGATTCGCGTTTATCATCAAAGGTATGAGCGTTACACCGAGGCCTGTACTCTGGAGCGGGATCGATTTGGAGGTGGAGGGTCCGTCATGGTCTGGGGCGGTGTGTCACAGCATCATCGGACTGAGCTTGTTGTCAATGCATGCAATCTCAATGCTGTGCGTTACAGGGAAGACATCCTCCTCCCTCATGTGGTACCCTTCCTGCAGGCTCATCCTGACATGACCCTCCAGCATGACATTGCCACCAGCCATAAAGCTTGTTCTGTGCGTGATTTCCTGCAAGACAGGAATGTCAGTGTTCTGCCATGGCCAGCGAAGAGCCCGGATCTCAATCCCATTGAGCACGTCTGGGACCTGTTGGATCGGAGGGTGAGGGCTCGGGCCATTCCCCCCAGAAATGTCCGGGAACTTGCAGGTGCCTTGGTGGAAGAGTGGGGTAACATCTCACAGCAAGAACTGGCAAATCTGGTGCAGTCCATAAATATTTACACATTTTAAGTTTGCTGAAAATAAACACAGTTGACAGTGAGAGGATGATTCTTTTTTTGGTGAGTTTAGATAGACAGGTGTGTGCCTTTCCAAATCATGTCCAATCAATTGAAATTACCACAGGTGGACTCCAATCAAGTTGTAGAAACATCTCAAGGATGATCAATGGAAACAGGATGCACCTGAGCTCAAATTCGAGTCTCATAGCAAAAGGTCTGAAAATGTATGAAAATAAGGTATTTGTGTGAATAGGTCGTGGCTCGGGTGGTTGATGTCCTTGATTTATATTTTTGTCATTCATGTGTCATCGGGTGCTGTCGGTGTCCTGCAGGGCAGGAAGTGGTATTTCTAGGCTACAATGTTGCGCAAACCATAAACCTGGGCTGACCCAACACTAATTCATTCTTAGACTATCAGTCACTTTTTAACAATTACGTTTTATAGAGGGCAGGACAATTACAGAGGAAGCAACTCGAATTAACACTGATAGCTTTTATTGGAAATTATAGATTGCAAACAGTGAAAAAGAATGTTCATGCTAGATGTTCCAGATCTGGACAACTTGGTTCTGGAACGAAACAGGATCTGGCTCAAATTAAGTAGCCTACTGGGTAAGACACTTTTGTGTACTGCAACTGTGGCTGACTGTATAATACCCATACTATCTAGCCTGTTTTAAATATCGAATCGGCATTAGGGCCCCCAGGCCTAAGCGCCTTTATTATTGTTTTCGTGTTGTTGATGAAAACAGAGGAGAAGAGCATTCAGCAACATGGTAAAAACAAAAATACTGCGCATATTCAGCTGTCCTATCATGCGTGCAATGATGTCTGAGGGGGAAAACAGTGTTTGTTATTTTTACTAAGTTATTTGTTGTTGTAATACCCCAAATGGATGTGGCAGTTTCACCAATTAAGGATTCCAGATTAAAAGGTGGTAATTACTGTAGTAGTATAAGCCTAACATTGTGCAGGC
The DNA here is from genome assembly GCF_016432855.1 of Salvelinus namaycush. Lineage (NCBI taxonomy): Eukaryota > Metazoa > Chordata > Actinopteri > Salmoniformes > Salmonidae > Salvelinus > Salvelinus namaycush. Next base: position 8,650,242 of record NC_052321.1, on the reverse strand, counting down.
CTTTCTGTTATTTTCTAAAGATAAGACCCCCTATCCACCGTAACTTAGGATCCTTAGTTGTTCAATTCTAAATACCACCAGGGGTGCACGTACTGCACGTGAACAATACTTGGGTTTTTCCATTGAAGTTGATGCTTGTTCAAACCTCTTGATATAGGGCAAGCTATGGGGGGTGATTCATGCCAGAATTAAGCCTTGTGAAGCTACTGATACCTCTCACCAAGTCACCTTCCTAGCGCCATAAAATAACGCCATAAATTAACATGGACTGTCAATGGAGACAAGTTTGTTTCTAAGGCAAACTACCGACGCGTTCACGTCAAGTGACACATACACGTTATGTAGACGTAGTGTTCACGTGGTGTTCACGTCGCATAACGTGTCACTGACACGTCACGTGTCAGTTTGTGTGTAAGTTTATTATGAATGATCTTACCATGAACGCCTTAAAAAGGTCTAAATGTGTTACGCGTCACGTGCTACTTTAAGTGTCGCCCAGCATGCTTTGCTCCACATCACCGGTGGGCGGAGCTACAGCTCGCCTATGGTGAACTAATATTTACTCTCAATAGTCTTTTGTACAGCTGGAAGTGGCGGTTACTTAACGTGATCCAGTGGTTAGCCTTCAGATTGACTATTTGGAGAAACCCCGGGGCCAGTGCTAGGAGCACCAAGCTTTCCCAGGTCTCACCTTCCTTTTCCAAATCTACCAGTTATATGCATATCATATATTCTGGGCCCGAGATGCAGGCAGTTTAATCTCTTTCAGCTAGGGGCACTATTTTTATGTTTGGAAAAATAACGTTCCCAAGGTAAACGGACTATTTCTCAGGCCCATATGCTAGAACATGCATATAATTGACAGATTATGATAGAAAACACTCTAAAGTTTCCAAAACTGTCAAAATATTGTCTGTGAGTATAACAGAACTGATTTTGCAGGCGGAAACCTGAGGAAATCCAACCCGGAAGTGCCTTTTATTTGGAATAATCCCTGTTCCATTGCCTGCCCCTCCTCCATTTAAAGGGTTATCAACCACATTTTATTGCTTTTCTGACTTTCGTGACCAAGCTAATTTGCGGCTAGCTGTTCTTGCTGTTTTGTCTAGTGATTGATAAACTCACAAACGCTTGGATTGCTTTCGCTGTAAAGCATATTTTCAAAATCTGACACGATTGCTGGATTAACAACAAGCTAAGCTGTGTTTTGGTATATTTCACTTGTGATTTCATGATTATAAATATTTTTAGTATTTTTTTGAATTTGGCGCTCTGCAATTCAGCGGTTGTTTACAACAATGATCCCGCTAAAGGGATCCGTGCGTCAAGAAGTTAATTTGGGCATGCATTTCATCCAAAATTCCGAATGCTGCCCCCTACCCTAGAGAAGTTAAACTAACACGAAAGTTAACCATTTCACATTTATACTTGATAGAGGTAGGGACATCCCAAGGATCCCGAATAGCACAGATCCTTTGGGAAAATCTATGAACTCCTCTGTTCGACTGAATGGACATCCCAAGGATTCCGAATAGCGCCTATGAACTCCTCTATTCGACTGAAAGCCATGGACACAACTCTTATTGGTTGTCTGATGTAGGCTACTGGGAACTGTTAACAACATAGTCTGTGATTGGCTAACAACATTTAGATCTGTATACAGCGAGATAAGATAACATACCATACCATGAGGTGTTGAAAGAAAGACAAATTACCTATAGATCGGACATAATCTTTTCCAGGCCATTAGCGATAACAGGAAATACACACGACGTAGGCTACACCATAGATCAAGGTGGCTACTTCGGGAATGTGTGCTTGCAGGGGAACATTTTTAAGTTTCTAACATTTATGTTTGAGATTTAATTAATATATATATATATATAAACTAGGGACATTATGGCATTCATTAACACGCAACACAGGCGTCACTCAGATGTTAGTAAGGCGTTGGTAACATGTCATGTCAGTCAGACGTTCAATGCTAGGCAACAGCCACATTGTGGTACAGTTGCCTAGGCTTATATATGTCTCTTATCACCCCTTATAGCAGGTAGCGCAACCAGTCTGTTAAGTACACCTAGCCGGAGTTGCCCGCCTCAGATCTTCATGGTCGATTAATTTCAGGAATTTCTCTTGTTTCTAGAAACATTATTGTAGTATGTATATTCGCGCACATGTATTAGGCTATAGAGATGTTTACGATGTAGCCTAACATATGCTGGTTTCAAGGTAACCTAATAGCGTTTATCTAGAACACACACACACACAGAGAAATACAGAACGAAACGAGGAAGGAGCCACGCGCTCGGGTAAGCGCAAATTTATTAGTAATTTCATAGAAAACACAACTGTTTTTTAACAGAAAAAGTAGCCAAATACTAGGATCCACATGAACTTTTTGCTTGAAATGTCAAATATGTTTTGCATTTCTTTATTAGCCTACCTGTGAAAATGTTTATAATTATTTATTGTTTAAAAGTTTAAACAAATGTACACGTCTAACATCTTTCATTGCATTAGTAATGAGTCTCTACTAGAGCCAGAGTTAAAGCTGCAATATGTAAATTATTGGGCTACCCAAACAAATTCACATACGTATAGTTATACAGTTATAGAGTTATAGATCTGTCATTCTCATTGAAAGCACATCTAAGAAGCGGTAGATATGTTTTATGAAAAATAAGGTCCCACTATTGTTTGTAGAGAAACGCTATAAAGCATTTTTTACTTTTCCTATTGAAAAACGATATGCGGGAACAATAGAGGAATAGAGGAGCACGTCCAGTCACTCAGGTCAGAGGCAGTAGGGATGAAAATGCATTATTGATATGTGCGCGCATTTTCCATCATGCTGTCCTGCATGAGCATTCGAAATGGAACAAGTACTTTTGGGTGTCAGGAAAAAAATGTATGTGAGTAAAAAGTACATATTTTCTTTAGGAATGTAGTGGATAAAAATTTGTAAAAACTATAAATAGTAAATTAAAGTACAGATACCCCCCGAAAAATGACTTAAGTAGTACTTCAAAGTATTTTTAGTTAGTTATTTTACACCACTGGTCATGTGTTAATGTTGCTGTTGTAAGTTTACTTTACTGTATTCTTTTTATTTATCTTATCAGACATGACACAATGGAAGTTCCCTCTGGAAAAATTATATTCTAACCTATTCTAATCTAGGGCTGTAACAGGTTTCTTTTTCGTTTCAAGTATGAATGAGTGTGAATATTTCACATATTAAGCCTTTATTGTCCGTTTTCTTGAAAATAGTGTGGGATTTACTGTAACCAGGACCATTTTTAGTGATGTAGTTCATCCAGAATGTGGGAATCCCATACTATGGAACTGGCCAGGGTAAATTCAGTTCAATCTCCCTTTCCGCTTGGTCTCAGTGGCTTCCCATTCCTAAGTGAATGTCACTAGGGTGACAAAATAGTTATATAACATTTGGCAAAGCACCAGTCAAGATATCATGTCATGTCATATAATAATATAGAAATATATATATGTAAGATAATATAATATATGCCATTAAGCGGACGTTTTTATCCAAAGTGACTTACAGTCGTGTGTTTTACAGTCATACATTTGATGTATTGGTGGCCCCGGGAATGTTGTATCATAGCATCTTTTATGTAGCACCATTTATATGACTTTGCTAATAAATGCAATGTAAAGCCACTAAGTAGGGTTTATGAAGACTTCATGAAATCTCTATAAAGATGTATAGTCTAATTTGTTGTTAATATAAAGTGGCACTCCTTTTGTTATTGTCTGCTATACTAATGACATTTGTCTAGATGTGACTGGAAATATGGTCATCAACCAGCAATCATCATAAACAAAGCGCGGTTGCCATGGTCACATGCTAGTCGCGTTCAACGAATCAGCAAGTCGGAAATGTCAGAGTTCTGACTAGCATGTGAATGCGGCACGTGTTGTTGCTTAATAGCAGACCAGAAAAGGCTGGTGACACAAGTGTTGTAAGACACTTCCTGTATGTGTCATAGCTGACTGTTACCATAGGTGTGTTTTATGGTTTCTATAGATACAACTGTATTTGATTTACATTTACAGTAAGTTGTGAAACTCTCAAATATGGTGGTATGATACACTTTGTGTGTTTATCAGGAGTGGATTCAGTGAATCAAAAACTGCACAGACTGGATAGGCCTATAGCTATTCATTTCACCTGAGAGTGACAATAGACATGTCCAGAGTCCTCCTACTGACTACAGTAAGAGTTGTACCAAAGTGAACATGACAGAGTGATTCTTGAAATATGAGTCTAATATGAAGTATTTTTCTCACAGATGGAGTTGCTTGCTTTAGCAGAACCAACAGTGGAGTCGACCATGGAGATGGAAGAGGACATGACAGTGAACACGACAGTGAAACTATCGACAGTCGGTAAAATAACCTTTCTGGACTCTGAGTTCCGTTACACCCTCTTCCCAGTGTTTTACGGTGTTGTGTTCGTCCTTGGTCTGATAGCCAACAGTTACGTGCTGTTCGTGCTGCAGCGCCTGCGCCACGCCAAGGCCATGAGCGAGATCCGCATCTACATGGCCAACCTGACTGTTGCCGACCTCCTCTTCGTGTGCGCCCTCCCCTTCTGGATTGGCTACTACCACCACCGCGGTGACTGGCGCTACGGCGACTTCCTGTGCCGCGTCACCGGCGCGTTCTTCTTCATCAACACCTACTGCTCCATCCTCTTCCTCGCCGCCATCAGCGTCAACCGTTACTGGGCCATCACGCGCCCGCTTGATGCCGCCTCGTCTGACCATTGGCGCCGCGGAGTGGCTGTCACCATGGTAATCTGGGCGCTCACTCTGTCCATGTCCGTGCCGTACCTCTTGGAGACGGGCATCCAGGTGGACGACGGCAACGTGTCGCGCTGCTTTGAGGGCTACCACAACAAGACTGACGACGAGAAGCGGACTGTGGCCACCACCCACCTCATCATCGTGGGGTGCTTCGTCTTGGTCTTCTTCCTCGTAGTAGTCTGTAACCTGCTCATCGCCCGTGCCCTGCTCGCCCAGTCCCCTACCCAGACTCGGGGCTCCAGTTCATCCCAGCTCCGGGGGGTTAAGGGCCAGGCCCTGCAGATGCTGTGTGCCGTGGTGGGGGTGTTCGTGGTGTGCTTCCTCCCCCACCACATGGTCCAGGGCCCCTGGACTCTGGCTGTACTGGAGATCAAGGAGGGCTGGGGCAGAATGGACTGGGGCCAGCGGACCAGGCAGTGGCTTAACGATGCCCACCAGGTCACCTTGATGCTGATGGGGCTCAACTGCCTCCTGGACCCTGTAGTGTACTGCTTCGCCACCAGGAAGTTCCGCCTCTACATCAAGGACCATCTGAAAAAGGTGGGGAGGGGGAAAGGATGCTCGGAAACAGCCATCACACACATTTCTATGGTGGAGTGCAAGAATGTGAGCCAGCGGCTCCATAGCGAACAGCAGCAGCTGTTTAAATCTCTAGATGACATTGTATTGTAGATATTGTGTCTAATGCTAATGCTGACTGTTGTTAGTAACCACATCCTCAGGAGGCTTCATTCCATCACACCCACACCTAACAATGCACACAGTGCAGAACATGCACTCTGCTATGTAGCCTCATGTTCATTCAGACACATTCACATGAACAGATGCACCACCACACAGCCCCACCCAGAGTATGGTTCCCCTCTAGATGTCTTCCCTGTAGGGATTTGTCCTGGCCACTGTGCCAGCTATAATCAGTGCTTTGAAATATTTGGACCATTGATTCTTTGTTTTCACATTTCAGTTGTACTGTACATTGTATCTCACAATGTATCTTACAGTTTGATCTTGTGACTGACTTGCGACTTCAACTTCATCACCGCTGTTTCTTCCTGTTTTTCTAGTGTAATCAGAGGAGTTTAATCAGATGAGAGAAGCAGACATTGTATAGGGAACTGGAGCTTCTATAAATGATTGCAAAATAGCTCTACAAACTCAGTCCCAAGCCACTAGACTAGATGCTTAGATAAAATGGATATCAAATTACATTTTAAATATCACATGCGCCAAATACAACAGTGAATTGCTTACTTACAAGCCCTTAACCAACAATAGTTCTATCACTGTTGGAGCCTTCTAAATTGGGTGCTGAACAATAGCTGGTCGTGAGCAAGGAATAAAAAAATCCTTGGTCTTGAGCAACTAATATGGACATATATTAATAACAATTAGCTTTTCAGGATGCTGTCTCCGTAAAGTTAAAGCATTTTGTGATAAGCTAACCTTTGTAATGAAGTGAAACTGTAATTGCCAAACGAGATATGCAGGATGTGTTGATTTTAGCCTACAGATTATTTTAGCCTACTCTCACGTGGTACGATGTGAAATTGTATACATTTTGCAATTTTTGTAAGATTGCAAAAGAAATACTGTGAGGCAAGAAGTACTTTCGGTCACACTTTCTTTGGACAATCTGGATAACCCATCTAGAGATTCTGTACATACTATGAATAAGCTATCTGTTGATAAGAAATTGCTTGCTAAGGTTACACTTATGGTTAGAATAAGTGTTAGCTTAAGGGTTAAGGTTAGGATAAGGGTTATGTTTAAGATTAGGGTTAAGTGCTAGTGGATAGTTGAAATGTCAGTGATATTATTGTTACAGCTACTTATTGCACAGAATGAGGGAATAATAAGCTTCACTGCCCTTTTTAAGAGGCTGGTAACCATGTGAGGAACTTGATGACTTCTCAACTGCCAGCTACTGAAGTATTAACAGAGACGTGTGGGTTATGAAGTTAATAGACCTCTGTTATAAATGTTGCAGTAACTGTAAATCTGTGTATGTGATGCATTTAAAACATATTGTGTAATACGCTGTACTGCATTCTCAATGTAAATATGAACTAACAGATATACTACCATTCAAAAGTTCGGGGTCACTTAGAAATGTCCTAGTTTTTGAAAGAAAAGCTCATTTTTAATCCATTAAAATGACATCAAGTTGATTAGAAATGCAGTGTAGACATTGTTAATGTTGTAAATGACTATTGTAGCTGGAAACGGCTGATTTAATTTTTTTTTTTGAATATCTACATAGGCGTACAGAGGCCCATTACCAGCAACCCTCAGTCCTGTGTTCAAATGGCATGTTGTGTCAGCTAATCCAAGTGTATCATTTTAAAAGGCTAATTGATCATTAGAAAACCCTTATGCAATTATCTTAGCACAGCTGAAAACAGTTGTTCTGATTAAGGAAGCAATAAAACTGGCCTAACAACATTAACAATGTCTACACTGTGTTTCTGATCAATTTGATGTCATTTTAATGGACATAAAATGGGCTTTTCTTTCAAAAACAAGGACATTTCTAAGTGACCCCAAACTTTTGAACTGTAGTGTATATTGTTATTGAAATGCCTGTTTTTTGTTTCACAATAGTTTTTGAATTCAAAGCTTCCATTAAAAGATTCCGAGAAATATCACATCAGCACATTTGTTTTGTATGTGTTTTTAAATTGAACCTTTATTTAACTAGGCAAGTCAGTTAAGAACAAATTCTTATTTACAATGACGGCCTACTCCGGCCAAACCCGGACGACGCTGGGCCAATTGTGCGCTGCCCTATTGGACTCCCAATCACGGCCGGATGTGATACAGCCTGGATAAAATGTAGACAAACAAGAAAAAGAAGACTTTTCAAACCTCTTTACTTTTTAGAGATCAAGTCTAGCTTCTCTTTAAATATTAAACAAACTCTAAATATTAAACAAACTCTAACTCTCTTAAGAACAGTTTCTCTGACACAGATTAAACATAGTCCTGGATGAAAAAGCACGGTCAATAGAGTATCTCTTGATAGAGTTTTTAAGTCCAGGACTATGTTTAATCTGTGTCTGGGAAACTGCCCCACAGTGTTTTAGAATGAGCAAAGGATGATTTAACTCTTCTGTTATCTACAGTATGTGATTTATCAAGCAGGTTATTTTAGTGTTACATTCATGTCACATAAGCATATGTTGTTGCTGTCCTTGGTTAAATCCCATCACCCTCTCTCATGACAAAATATAGGAATCATCCCAAGGTGGTGTAGGAATCATCCCAAGGTGGTGTAGGAATCATCCCAAGGTGGTGTAGGAATCATCCCAAGGTGGCGTAGGAATTATCCCAAGGTGGCGTAGGAATTATCCCAAGGTGGTGTAGGAATCATCCCAAGGTGGTGTAGGAATCATCCCAAGGTGGTGTAGGAATCATCCCAAGGTGGCGTAGGAATCATCCCAAGGTGGCGTAGGAATTATCCCAAGGTGGCGTAGGTATCATCTCATGTCATGTAGGCGGGGCACAGGTCGCTGTAGGCTTGGTTGGTTTCACAGCAGTTCAAATAGACTTCTCCCTCATCCCCAGCCTGGGCCTGACTCCTCCCCCTGGTGGTGACAGCAGACACGTGATCAACATAGTGAGCAGCTAATTATAATGTCATACACAGGAAGACAAATGTAAAAAACACAAATATGATTTGTTCATCATGCTCTTACTTTGGTGCTTTTGCAGGTCCAGTAAATCCTGGAAGTGCATGGAAAATACATCTCAGTAAATCAAACCAACACTCACAATGTCTGAATGAACATTGTAGGCTTTTCAGAAACCTACTACAGTCCTATATTTTGATCATTTACAAACTGAATCATAGATTGAAACATAGGTGCCTCTATTTGGGTTGGCCAAATAACAACACATTACTTCCTGTAACTACAGTAGCCTACATGTTATAATTATAACTCTGCAGTATAGCCGAACACTTGGCAGAACTGTTGATACAGTGGAGTACACTTGACAGTGTCACTCACCTTTGGCCGGTGCACTATTGGTGGCCAAGGTCTCTTGACCGGCCCTCTCTTTGGTCTGCTGCCTCCAGAGCCACAGCAGCAATAAGGGCAGTAAGAACCCGGCAAGGAGAACCAGCACCAACCCTGCCACTCCTGCATACACACTGCCTAAGGGGAGAGGAGGAACAGTCAATTGAACTGCATTGACATTGATGTGCCACAGGCTTACACTAAAATGATAAACTTTACAAACCTATGCTATAAAGTACTACTGTGCATCAAATATTGATACATACATTGAACAGCAGGGTTTGACAACATAAAACTATTGATAAATGCAATCCAAAGTTATAAAAACAGAATAATGACATAATAAGCGGCGGAGGTGTTGGAGGTGTTGCTAACATTTACTGTAGCAAATTTCAATTTACAAAAAAAAAAATGACATTTTCATCTTTTGAGCTTCTAGTCATGAAATCTATGCAGCCTACTCAATCACTTTTTATAGCTACTGTTTACAGGCCTCCTGGGCCGTATACAACGTTCCTCACTGAGTTCCCTGAATTCCTATCGGACCTTGTAGTCATAGCAGATAATATTCAAATTTTTGGTGACTTTAATATTCACATGGAAAAGTCCACAGACCCACTCCAAAAGGCTTTCGGAGCCATCATCGACTCAGTGGGTTTTGTACAACATGTCTCTGGACATACTCACTGTCACAGTCATACTCTGGACCTAGTTTTGTCACATGGAATAAATGTTGTGGATCTTAATGTTTTTCCTCATAATCCTGGACTATCGGACCACCATTTTATTAATTTTGCAATCACAACAAATAATCTGCTCAGACCCCAACCAAGGAGCATCAAAAGTCGTGCTATAAATTCTCAGACAACCCAAAGATTCCTTGATGCCCTTCCAGACTCCCTCTGCCTACCCAAGGACGTCAGAGCACAAAAATCAGTTAACCACCTAACTGAGGAACTCAATTTAACCTTGCGCAATACCCTAGATGCAGTTGCACCCCTAAAAACTAAAAACATTTGTCATAAGAAACTAGCTCCCTGGTATACAGAAAATACCCGAGCTCTGAAGCAAGCTTCCAGAAAATTGGAACGGAAATGGCGCCACACCAAACTGGAAGTCTTCCGACTAGCTTGGAAAGACAGTACCGTGCAGTATCGAAGAGACCTCACTGCTGCTCGATCATCCTATTTATCCAACTTAATTGAGGAAAATAAGAACAATCCGAAATGTATTTTTGATACTGTCGCAAAGCTAACTAAAAAGCTGCATTCCCCAAGAGAGGATGGCTTTCACTTCAGCAGTAATAAATTCATGAACTTCTTTGAGGAAAAGATCATGATCATTAGAAAGCAAATTACGGACTCCTCTTTAAATCTGCTTATTCCTCCAAAGCTCAGTTGTCCTGAGTCTGCACAACTCTGCCAGGACCTAGGATCAAGAGAGACACTCAAGTGTTTACGTACTATATCTCTTGACACAATGATGAAAATAATCATGGCTTCTAAACCTTCAAACTGCATACTGGACCCTATTCCAACTAAACTACTGAAAGAGCTGCTTCCTGTGCTTGGTCCTCCTATGTTGAACATTATAGATGGCTCTCTATCCACTGGATGTGTACCAAACTCACTAAAAGTGGCAGTAATAAAGCCTCTCTTGAAAAAGCCAAACCTTGACCCAGAAAATATAAAAAACTATCGGCCTATATCGAATCTTCCATTCCTCTCAAAAATGTTAGAAAAAGCTGTTGCGCAGCAACTCACTGCCTTCCTAAAGACAAACAATGTATATGAAATGCTTCAGTCTGGTTTTAGACCCCATCATAGCACTGAGACTGCACTTGTGAAGGTGGTAAATTACCTTTTAATGGCGTCAGACCGAGGCTCTGCATCTGTCCTCGTGCTCCTAGACCTTAGTGCTGCTTTTGATACCATCAATCACCACATTCTTTTGGAGAGATTGGAAACCCAAATTGGTCTACACGGACAAGTTCTGGCCTGGTTTAGATCTTATCTGTCGGAAAGATATCAGTTTGTCTGAATGGTTTGTCCTCTGACAAATCAATTACATTTCGGTGTTCCTCAAGGTTCCGTTTTAGGACCACTATTGTTTTCACTATATATTTTACCTCTAGGGGATGTCATTCGAAAACATAATGTTAACTTTCACTTCTATGCGGATGACACACAGCTGTACATTTCAATGAAAAATGGTGAAGCACCAAAATTGACCTCGCTTAGAAGCCTGTGTTTCAGACATAAGAAAGTGGATGGCTGCAAACTTTCTACTTTTAAACTCGGACAAAACAGAGATGCTTGTTCTAGGTCCCAAGAAACAAAGAGATCTTCTGTTGAATCTGACAATTAATCTTGATGGCTGTACAGTCATCTCAAATAAAACGGTGAAGGACCTCGGCGTTACTCTGGACCCTGATCTCTCTTTTGACGAACATATCAAGACTGTTTCAAGGACAACTTTTTTCCAACTACGTAACATTGCAAAAATCAGAAACTTTCTGTCCAAAAATGATGCAGAAAAATTAATCCATGCTTTTCTTACTTCTAGGTTAGACTACTGCAATGCTCTACTTTCCGGCTACCCGGATAAAGCACTAAATAAACTTTTGTTAGTACTAAATACGGCTGCTAGAATCCTGACTATAACCAATTTTTTTTATCATATTACTCCAGTGCTAGCCTCCCTACACTGGCTTCCTGTTAAGGCAAGGGCTGATTTCAAGATTTTACTGCTAACCTACAAAGCATTACATGGGCTTGCTCCTACCTATCTTTCTGATTTGGTCCTGCCGTACATGCCTACACGTACGCTACGGTCACAAGATGCAGGCCTCCTAATTGTCCCTAGAATTCCTATAGAGCTCAATTTTTATGGAATGGTCTGCCTACCCATGTGAGAGACGCAGACTCGGTCTCAACCTTTAAGTCTTTACTGAAGACTCATCTCTTCAGTAGGTCATATGATTGGCCACCCCACATAGCCTGGTTCCTCTATAGGTTTCTTCCTAGGTTTTGGCCTTTCTAGGGAGTTTTTCCTAGCCACCGTGCTTCTACACTTGCATTGCTTGCTGTTTGGGGTTTTAGGCTGGGTTTCTGTACAGCACTTTGAGATATCAGCTGATGTAAGAAGGGCTATATAAATACATTTTATTTTATTTTATTTGATAAGAGGGCGCCGATAGAGATGGCAGCTTAGCTCAAGTCCTTAGGAAACTGTGCAGTATTTTGTTTTTATGTATTATGTCTTACATTGTTAGCCCAGAAAACCTTAAGTCTTATTACATACAGCCGGGAAGAACTATTGGATATCAGAGAGACGTCAACTAACCAGCACAACCAGCACTACGACCAGGAATACAACTTTCCCAATGCGAATCGTCTGTCTGCACCTCCCAGGGCATTTGAACTGATTCCAGATGCCGACCCAAAACAACGCCGTCGGAGGAGAGGGTGCTGGAGTGGTCTTCTTGTGAGTCTTCGGGTGCGCGCACACCACCCACCGCTTCCGAGTATATTACTCGCTAGCGTCCAGTCCCAAGTTAACAAAGTCGCCAAAATTTCCAAAGAGATATCCGGGATTGTAACATACTCTGTTTCACGGAGACATGGCTAGCTGGGGACATGCTGTTGGAGTCCGTACAGCCAACAGGATTGTCAGTGCATCGCACCAACAGGAACAAACATCTCTCTGGTAAGAAGAAGGGCGGTAATGTATGTTTCATGATTAACGGCTCATGGTGTAATTGTAACAACATACAAGATGTCACGCCCTGACCTTAGTTCCTTTGTTATGTCTCTATTTTGGTTTGGTCAGGGCGTGAGTTGGGGTGGGCATTCTATGTTTTTGTTCTATGTTTTATATTTCTATGTGTTTGGCCGAGTGTGGTTCTCAATCAGAGGCAGCTGTCTATCGTTGTCTCTGATTGAGAACCATACTTAGGTAGCCTCATCCCACCTGTGTTTTGTGAGTAGTTTTTTCCTGTTGTGTGTCTGCACCAGCCAGAACTGTTTCGGTCGTTATTCTTTGTTATTTTTGTTATTTAAGTGTTCATTTAATAAATATGGACACGTATCACGCTGCACCTTTGTCCTCTCCTTCCAACAGCCGTTACACAAGAACTCAAGTCCTTTTGTTCACCTGACCTAGAATTCCTCACAATCAAATGCCGACCGTATTATCTCCCAAGAGAACTCTCCTCGGTTATCGTCACAGCCGTGTATATTCCCCCGTAAGCGCATACCAAGACGGCCATCAAGGAACTTCACTGGACTTTATGCAAACTGGAAACCATATATCCTGAGGCTGCATTTATTGTACCTGGGGATTTTAACAAAGCTAATCTGAGAACAAGGCAACCTAAATTCTATCAGCATATCGATTGCAGTACACGAGCGAGTAACACTTTCGACCACTGCTACTCTAACTTCTGCGATGCATAAAAGGCCCTCCCCTCCTTTTGGCAAATCTGACCATGTCTCCATATTGTTGCTCCCCTCCTATAGGCAGAAGCTAAAACAGGAAGCGCCCGTGCTTAGGTCTATCCAATGCTGGTCTGACCAATCGAATCACGTGGACTGCGATATGTTCCGGGTAGCCTCAGACAATAACATTGACGTATACGCTGACTCGGTGAGCGAGTTTATAAGGAGATGTTGTACCCACTGTGACTATTAAAACCTTCCCGAACCAGACACCATGGATTGATGGCAGCTTTCCTGCAAAACTGAAAGCACGTGCCACCGCATTTAATCATGACATGGCGACTGGAAACATGACCGAATACAAACAGTGTAGTTATTCCATCCTTAAGGCAATCAAACAAGCAAAGTGTCACTTTATAGACAAAGTGGAGTCACAATTCAATGGCTCAAACACGAGACGTATGTGGCAGGGTCTACAGTCAATCACAGATTACAAAAAGATAACCAGCCCGTCGCGGACATTGACATCTTGCTCACAGACAAATTAAACAACTTCTTTGCACTTTCTGAGGACAAAACAGTGCCACCGATCCGTCCCGCTACCAAAGACTGTGGACTCTCCTTCTCCGTGGCTGACATGAGTAAAACATTTAAACGTGTTAACCGTCGCAAGGCTGCCGGCCCAGACGGCATCCCTAGCTGCGTCCTCTGAGCCCGCACAGACCAGCTGATGGTGTGTTTACGGACATATTCAATCGATCTCTATCCCAGTCTGCTGTGCCCACATGCTTCAAGATGGCCACCATTGTTCCTGTTCCCAAAAAGGGTTATCCTATGGGGACAGACAAAGAACCCTTTTGGAACCCTTTTTGTAAGAGTTTAGTCAGGATCTGTAATCTGTGTTTATTTGAGTAACACAAAGAAGTTTATCATGTCCCCTCCTATCTTTTAAATTTACATTACATTTAAGTCATTTAGCAGACGCTCTTATCCAGAGCGACTTACAAATTGGAAAGTTCATACATATTCATCCTGGTCCCCCCGTGGGGAATGAACCCACAACCCTGGCGTTGCAAGCGCCATGCTCTACCAACTGAGCCACACGGGACCGTATCTTCCTAGAGGGACTCTCCAATGTGTTGGTGTCATCCACACACAAGGACCTGGTCACATGGATGGGCAGAGTGTCATCCTGTCTGATTTGTCTGATGACTCTGATGTGAAGGGGGGCCGAAGGAGACAGGAATGAGTAATCACTGCCATGAGGTGACCACGCATTGAACTGGCGCGTTCACGTGAGAGGGAGCTCCGTTCCATCGGTCAACTGAAGTCAATGTAATTCTCCGGTTGGAACGTTATTCAAGATGTATGTTAACAACATTCTAAAGATTGATAAAGTACATCATTTGACATGTTTCTACTGACTGTTACAGAACTTTTGGACATTTCGTCACGTTATAGTGGACGCGGTTTGTGACTTTGGTTAGCATGTTTGGTAAACAATTCCAAAGTAGCAACTTGTACATAAATAACGGACATTATCGAACAAATCAAGCATTTATTGTGGAACTGGGATTCCTAGGACTGCATTCTGATGAAGTTCATCAAAGGTAAGGAAACATTTATCATGTATTTTCTGGTGTCTGTTGAGTCCAACATGGCGGCTAATTTGGTATTGTTCTGAGCTCCGTCTCAAATTATTGCATGGTGTCACGTTCTGACCCTAGTTATTGTGTTAATCCTTTGTTTTTTGGTCAGGACGTGAGCTGGGTGGGCATTCTATGTGTTGTGTTTCTATGTTGGGTTTAATGTGTTGCCTGATATGGTTCTCAATTAGAGGCAGGTGTTTGACGTTTCCTCTGATTGAGAACCATATTAAGGTAGGCTGTTCTCACTGTTTGTTTGTGGGTGATTGTCTTCCGTGTCTGTATGTATGTTCGTACCACACGGGACTGTAGCGTTGGTTTGTAGTCTGTACCTGTTCGTGCGTTCTTCGTGTATTTGTAAGTTCTCATGTTTTAGGTCAGTCTACGTCGTTTTGTTGTTTTGTAATTTTCCAAGTGTTTTTCGTGTTCGTCTTCGTCTTTAAATAAATTAATTATGTATTCACAACCCGCTGCATTTTGGTCTGATCCCTACTCCTCCTCTTCAGACGAAGAGGAGGAGAGAAACCGTTACACATGGTTTATTTTTCCGTAAAGTTTTTTTGAAATCTGACACAGCGGTTGCATTAAGGAGAGGTATATCTATAATTCCATGTGTATAACTTGTATTATCATCTACATTTATGATGAGTATTTCTGTTGACACGATGTGGCTATGCAAAATCACTTGATGTTTTTGGAACCAGTGAATGTAACGCGCCCATGTAAACTCAGATTTTTTTATATAAATATAAACTTTATCAAACAAAACATGCATGTATTGTGTAACATGAAGTCCTATGAGTGTCATCTGATGAAGATAATCAAAGGTTAGTGATTCATTTTATCTCTATTTCTGCTTTTTGTGAAAGCTATCTTTCGCTGGAAAAAATGGCTGTGTTTATTGTGGTTTTGTGGTGACCTAACATAATCGTTTGTAGTGCTTTCGCTGAAAAGCATATTTGAAATCGGACACTTTGGTGGGATTAACAACAAGATTACCTTTAAAATGATATAAGACACATGAATGTCTGAGGAATTTTAATTATGAGATTTCTGTTGTTTGAATTTGGCGCCCTGCACTTTTACTGGCTGTTGTCATATCATCCCGGTGACGGGATTGCAGGCATAAGAAGTTTAAGTTGGAGTCATTAAAACTTGTTTTTCAACCACTCCACAAATTTCTTGTTAACAAACTATAGTTTTAGCAAGTCGGTTAAGACATCTACTTTGTGCATGACACAAGTCATTTTTCCAACAATTGTTTACAGACAGATTATTTCACTTATAATTCACTGTATCACAATTCCAGTGGGTCAGAAGTTTACATACACAAAGTTGACTCTGCCTTTAAACACTTGGAAAATTCCAGAAAATGATGTCATGGCTTTAGAAGCTTCTGTTAGGCTTATTGACGTCATTTGAGTCAATTGGAGGTGTACCTGTGGATATATTTCAATGCCAACCTTCAAACTCAGTGCCTCTTTGCTTGACATCATAAGAAAATTCAAAGAAATTAGCCAAGACCTCAGAAAAAAATTGTAGACCTCCACAAGTCTGGTTCATCCTTGGGAGCAATTTCCAAATGCCTGAAGTTGCCACGTTCATCTGTACAAACAATAGTACGCAAGTATATGGGACCACGCAGCCGTCATACCGCTCAGGAAGGAGACACGTTCTGTCTCCTAGAGTTGAAAGCACTTTGGTGCAAAAAGTGCAAATCAATCCCAGAACAACAGCAAAGGACCTTGTGAAGATGCTGGAGGAAACAGGTACAAAAGTATCTATATCCACAGTAAAACGAGTCCTATATCGACATAACCTGAAAGGCCGCTCAGCAAGGAAGAAGACACTTCTCCAAATCCGCCATAAAAAAGCCAGACTACGGTTTGCAACTGCACATGGGGACAAAGATCGTACTTTTTGGAGAAATGTCCTCTGGTCTGATGAAACAAAAATATAACTGTTTGGCCATAATGACCATCGTTATGTTTGGAGAAAAAGGGGGAGGCTTGCAAGCCGAAGAACACCATCCCAACCGTGAAGCACTGTGGTGGCAGCATCATGTTGTGGAGGAGCTTTTGTGCAGGAGTGACTGGTGCACTTCACAAAATGGATGGCATCATGAGGAATGAAAATTATGTGGATATATTGAAGTAACATCTCAAAACATCAGTCACGAAGTTAAAGCTTGGTCGCAAATGGGTCTTCCAAATGGACAATGACCCCAGGCATACTTCCAAAGTTGTGGCAAAATGGCTTAAGTACAAGAACGTCAAGGTATTGGAGTGGCCATCACAACAAAGCCCTGACCTCAATCCTATAGAAAATTTGTGGGCAGAACTATAAAAGCATATGCGAGCAAGGAGTTACACCAGCTCTGTCAGGAGGAATGGGCCAAAATTCACCCAACTTATTGTGGGAAGCTTGTGGAAGGCTACCCGAAACGTTTGACCCAAGTTAAACAATTTAAAGGCAATGCTACCAAATACTAATTGAGTGTATTTAAACTTCTGACTCACTGGGAATGTGATGAAAGAAATAAAAGCTCAAATAAATCATTCTCTCTATTACTATCCTGATATTTCACATTCTTAAAATAAAGTGATGATCCTAACTGACCTAAGACAGGGTATTTTTTACTATGATTAAATGTCTGGAATTATGAAAAACTGAGTATAAATTTATTTGGCTAAGGTGTACATAAACTTCCGACTTCAACTGTACATATGAGATGAGTAACGCGAGATAGGTAAACATTCTTAAAGTGGCATTATTAAATTGACTAGTGTTCCATTTATTCAAGTGGCCAATGATATCAAGTCTCTAGGTAGCCAGCCGACTCTGTGCTATTGGTGGCCGTTTAACAATCTGATGGCCTTGAGATTAAAGATGTTTTTCAATCTCTCTGTTCCAGCTCTGATGCACCTGTACTGACCTCACCTTCTGGATGGAAGCGGGGTGAACAGGTAGTGGCTCGGGTGGTTATTGTCCTTCATTATCCTTTTTGCCTTCCTGTGACATCGGGTGTTGTAGGGGTCCTGGAGGGCAGGTAGTTTGCCCCCGGTGATGTGTTGTGCAGACCCCACCACCCTCTGGAGAACCCTCCGTTTGCCGGCGGTGCAGTTGCGATACCATGCGGTGATACAGCCTGACGGGATGCTCTCAATTGTGCACCTGTAAAAGTTAGTGAGTGTTTTCGGTGACAAGAAAAAAAAATTCAGCCTCCTGAGGTTGAAGTGGCGCTGTTGCGTGTGCGTGGACCATTTCAGTTTGTTGGTTGATATGTACACCGAGGAACTTAAAACTTTCCCCCTCCTCCACTGCTGTCCCGTCGATGTGGATAAGGGGGTGTTCCCTTTTTTGTTTCCTGAAGTCCACGATCATCTCTTTTGTTTTGCTGACATGGAGTGTGAGGATATTTTCCTGACATCACACTCCGAGGGCCCTCACCTCCTCCCTGTAGGCTGTCGCCTCGTTGTTGGTAGTCAAGCCTACAACTGTAGTGTCGTCTGCAAACTTGATGATTGAGTTGGAGGTGTACATTGCCACACAGGATGAACAGTGAGTACAGGAGAGTGCTGAGAACTCACCCTTGTGGGGCTCAGCGGAGTGGAGATGTTGCTTCTTACCTTCACCACCTGAGGGTGGCCCATCAGGAAGTCCAGGGTCCAGTTGCAGTGGGCGGTGTCGAGACACAGGGTCTCAAGCTTAATGATGAGTTTGGAGGGTACTATGGTGTTGAATGCTGAGCTGTAGTCAATGTACAGCATTCTTACATAGGTATTCCTCTTTTCCAGATGGGTTAGGGCGGTGTGCAGTGTGATGGCAATTGCATCGTCTGTGGACCTATTGGGGCGGTTAGTAAATTGAAGTGGGTCTAGGGTAACAGGTAGGGTGGAGGTAATATGATTCTTGACTTGTCTTTCGAAGCACATCATGGTGACAGAAGTGAGTGCTATGGGGTGATAGTCATTTTGTTCAGTTACCTTAGCTTTCTTGGTTCCAGGTAGAACCATATTGGGTTTCAGGTAGGACACTTTTGGGTTCCAGGTAGGACCCATTTGGGTTCCAGGTGGGACCCTTTTTGGGTTCCATGTAGAACCATCTGTGGAAAGGTTTGACCCCATAACCTTAGCCTCAACCACATTAACCACACCCCTCTAGCCTGACTACACTTCACATGACACACCATGAACACATTGTCTTTGTGTTGCTAAACCATACCCATCAACACACTCATCAAAGAAATGTTCAAAGCCAAGAGTGGGGGGTGTAGATTGTAGGGACGGACGGTGGCCACTACCCACCTCATCATCGTGTGGTGCTTTGTCTTGGTCTTCTTCCTTGTAGTAGTCTGTAACCTGCTCATCGCCCGTGCCCTGCTCGCCCAGTCCCCTACCCAGACTCGGAGCTCCAGTTCATCCCAGCTCCGGGGGGTTAAGGGCCAGGCCCTGCAGATGCTGTGTGCCGTGGTGGGGGTGTTCGTGGTGTGCTTCCTCCCCCACCACGTGGTCCAGGGCCCCTGGACTCTGGCTGTACTGGAGATCAAGGAGGGCTGGGGCAGAATGGACTGGGGCCAGCGGACCAGGCAGTGGCTTAACGATGCCCACCAGGTCACCTTGATGCTGATGGGGCTCAACTGCCTCCTGGACCCTGTAGTGTACTGCTTCGCCACCAGGAAGTTCCGCCTCTACATCAAGGACCATCTGAAAAAGGTGGGGAGGGGGAAAGGATGCTCGGAAACAGCCATCACACACATTTCTATGGTGGAGTGCAAGAATGTGAGCCAGCGGCTCCATAGCGAACAGCAGCAGCTGTTTAAATCTCTAGATGACATTGTATTGTAGATATTGTGTCTAATGCTAATGCTGATTGTTGTGTGACCACATCCTCAGGATGCTTCATTCCATCACACCCACACCTAACAATGCACACAGTGCAGAACATGCACTCTGCTATGTAGCCTCATGTTCATTCAGACACATTCACATGAACAGATGCACCACCACACAGCCCCACCCAGAGTATGGTTCCCCTCTAGATGTCTTCCCTGTAGGGATTTGTCCTGGCCACTGTGCCAGCTATAATCAGTGCTTTGAAATATTTGGACCATTGATTCTTTGTTTTCACATTTCAGTTGTACTGTACATTGTATCTCACAATGTATCTTACAGTTTGATCTTGTGACTGACTTGCGACTTCAACTTCATCACCGCTGTTTCTTCCTGTTTTTCTAGTGTAATCAGAGGAGTTTAATCAGATGAGAGAAGCAGACATTGTATAGGGAACTGGAGCTTCTATAAATGATTGCAAAATAGCTCTACAAACTCAGTCCCAAGCCACTAGACTAGATGCTTAGATAAAATGGATATCAAATTACATTTTAAATATCACATGCGCCAAATACAACAGTGAATTGCTTACTTACAAGCCCTTAACCAACAATAGTCCTATCACTGTTGGAGCCTTCTAAATTGGGTGCTGAACAATAGCTGGTCGTGAGCAAGGAATAAAAAAATCCTTGGCCTTGAGCACCTAATATGGGGGTTGCTTCGTCTTGGTCTTCTTCCTCGTAGTAGTCTGTAACATGCTCATCTCCCGGGCCCTGCTCACTCAGTCCCCTACCCAGACTCGGGGTTCCAGTTCATCCAAGCCCCGGGGGGTGAAGGGTCCTGCAGACGCTGTGCGCTGTGGTGGGGGTGTTCGTGGTATGCTTCTTCCCTTACCACATGGTACAGGGCCACTTGTACTGGAGATTCTATGACAAAAAAAGCAGATGTTTCCAATGTGAAAGAGTTGAGAGATGGTAATTCTTATCTCCCCTGTGTATGCATTGGCATGCTTCCTGTTGAAGGGGCAATCCAGAATTGGTATACCACATTTTTTACTTGGTAATTCTTATCTCCCTCGTGTATGCATTGTCATGCTTCCTGTTGAAGGGGCAATCCAGAATTGGTATATTACATTTTTTACTTTTAAGTTAATTATTTATAGCTATTGATTCTTTAATAATATTACTTTTAAACATGTGTGTGTGTGTGTGTGTGTGTGTGTGTGTGTGTGTGTGTGTGTGTGTGTGTGTGTGTGTGTGTGTGTGTGTGTGTGTGTGTGTGTGTGTGTGTGTGTGTGTGTGTGTGTGAGACTGTCTTCCCTCCAAGGCTTTAATTGTTCTGTCTGTGCTTTTGTAGTTACGCTGCTTCCTACCTACCAGCTAGCTACAACAGTCCTGGCTGTTGCTATGGGGACCACACTGTCAGCCACCACCACATTTCACCCAGAGGTCTCTGACTGTCTCTCCATGGTCCCAGTGGCCGGCTGTAACTAGTTCTGTTGTCATGGGGATGGTTCCCTGTTAATATTTAGTTCCTATCGCAGCATGATAATGTGAAAAGGTGAAAATGAATGGGTTCTCATAAACGCATGGAAACTCAACTAGCTCATTTGAAATAGGCCTAAGTGCAACTTCTATTTATGCTGCAGCTAAGAATGTATAAACATATTCCATGGGAATATTTGCACAGCCCACTGTGTGAGCTGTGCAAATGGAAACGTTCTGGATTGCTCCGGTAGCTCGGTCCCCTCCCATGACATGAGTAGGTCAGATCACGTCATTCAGATCACACCTCTTGACCTGTTTAGTCAACATAGTAATATGTTCAAGATTAAATATTTATGAAAGAATGCATTAATATAAGTCTGTGGGTCTCTTTAGGGGTAGGAACTAAAATATGAAACCAGATCAGTGGCCTTGTGGTGAGAGTGTCTGCCCTGCGTTTGGAAGGTTGGTGTTCCAAATACCAGTTGTCATGACAAAGACAAAATTTGTGACATGATACCTCTCTGCTTGGTACTGGATTGGGCCTAAGGCCATGTGATAGACTAGTGTCCTTTTCAGGGGGTGTACATCAAGCTGCCTCATGCTACAGAAACAGGAAATAGGCTCTTGCCCTATGGACATTCTGGTTCAGACAAGGCTTACTTACTTACTTGAACTTAAAGAACAAGACTTGCAATGATAACTTCTCAATGGCTTCATCTTTCTGCCTCTGTTTTAGATTTCTTACTAGGCATTTTTGAATGTCTTTTCAGTTAAACCATTGACTGTAGGGTATTTCCAAGCTCACCAAGTCATTCTGAAAGAGCCATGTCTATGTCTCCACAGTGATCTGTTCTACAAAGGACAACTTAAGACAACACAGGTAATTAAACACCCTGCTCTCGATTCTTCCCCACAATGTATGGATTTGGCCACTGGGTGGTGTCCTATCCTCATCTATTTAGACAGTTTCCCGATCAGCCATAAATGTCAGAATAAAGAGCACACACATCTCCTATTGGCTGAGATTCCTACCTGTCCAATATGGACACTGAATGGGCTTCTGAGTTATTCACGTTCACCAGGGAAAGACTGCAAAGGTTAACAAAGGCTCAGTATGTTGTGTGTCTCTCTGGTGTCGTATTGTGTCGTATTGTGTCTCTCTGGTGTCGTAATGTGTCTCTCTGGTGTCGTATTGTGTCTCTGGTGTCAAATTGTGTCTCTCTGGTGTCGTATTGTGTCTCTGGTGTCGTATTGTGTCTCTCTGGTGTCGTATTGTGTCTCTCTGGTGTCGTATTGTGTCTCTCTGGTGTCATATTGTCTCTCTGGTGTCAAATTGTGTCTCTCTGGTGTCGTATTGTGTCTCTGGTGTCGTATTGTTTCTCTCTGGTGTCGTATTGTGTCTCTGGTTTCGTATTGTGTCTCTCTGGTGTCGTATTGTGTCTCTGGTTTCGTATTGTGTCTCTCTGGTGTCGTACTGTGTCTCTCTGGTGTCGTATTGTCTGTCTCTGGTGTCGTATTGTGTCTCGCTGGTGTCGTATTGTGTCTCTCTGGTGTCGTATTGTGTCTCTCTGGTGTCGTATTGTGTCTCTCTGGTGTCGTACTGTGTCTCTCTGGAGTCATATTGTGTATCTGGTGTCGTATTGTGTATCTCTGGTGTCGTATTGTGTCTCTCTGGTGTCGTATTGTGTATCTCTGGTGTCGTATTGTGTCTCTCTGTTGTCATATTGTGTCTCTGGTTTCGTGTCGTATTGTGTCTCTCTGGTGTCGTATTGTGTATCTGGTGTCGTATTGTGTATCTGGTGTCGTATTGTGTCTCTCTGGTGTCGTATTGTGTCTCTCTGGTGTCGTATTGTGTCTCTCTGGTGTCGTATTGTGTCTCTCTGGTGTCATATTGTGTATCTGGTTTCGTATTGTGTATCTGGTGTCGTATTGTGTATCTGGTGTCGTATTGTGTCTCTCTGGTGTCGTATTGTGTCTCTCTGGTGTCGTATTGTGTCTCTCTGGTGTCGTATTGTGTCTCTCTGGTGTCATATTGTGTATCTGGTTTCGTATTGTGTCTCTCTGGTGTCGTATTGTGTCTCTCTGGTGTCATATTGGGTATCTGGTTTCGTATTGTGTCTCTCTGGTGTCGTATTGTGTCTCTCTGGTTTCGTATTGTGTCTCTCTGGTGTCGTATTGTGTCTCTCTGGTGTCATATTGTGTATCTGGTTTCGTATTGTGTATCTGGTGTCGTATTGTGTATCTCTGGTGTTGTATTGTGTATCTGGTTTCGTATTGTGTCTCTCTGGTGTCGTATTGTGTCTCTCTGTTGTCATATTGTGTCTCTCTGGTGTCGTATTGTGTCTCTCTGGTGTCGTATTGTGTCTCTCTGGTGTCGTATTGTGTCTCTCTGGTGTCATATTGTGTATCTGGTGTCGTATTGTGTGTCTCTGGTGTCGTATTGTGTCTCTGTTGTCGTATTGTGTCTCTCTGGTGTCGTATTGTGTATCTGGTGTCGTATTGTGTCTCCCTGGTGTCGTATTGTGTCTCACTGGGGTCGTATTGTGTATCTGGTTTCGTATTGTGTCTCTCTGGTGTCGTATTGTGTCTCTCTGGTTTCGTATTGTGTCTCTCTGGTGTCGTATTGTGTCTCTCTGGTGTCGTATTGTGTCTCTCTGGTGTCATATTGTGTATCTGGTTTCGTATTGTGTCTCTCTGGTGTCGTATTGTGTCTCTCTGGTTTCGTATTGTGTCTCTCTGGTGTCGTATTGTGTCTCTCTGATGTCGTATTGTGTCTCTCTGGTGTCATATTGTGTATCTGGTTTCGTATTGTGTCTCTCTGGTGTCGTATTGTGTCTCTCTGGTTTCGTATTGTGTCTCTCTGGTTTCGTATTGTGTCTCTCTGGTGTCGTATTGTGTCTCTCTGGTGTCGTGTTGTGTCTCTCTGGTTTCGTATTGTGTCTCTCTGGTTTCGTATTGTGTCTCTCTGGTGTCGTATTGTGTCTCTCTGGTGTCGTATTGTGTCTCTCTGGTTTCGTATTGTGTCTCTCTGGTGTCATATTGTGTCTCCCTGGTGTCGTATTGTGTCTCTCTGGTGTCGTATTGTGTATCTGGTGTCGTATTGTGTCTCTCTGGTGTCGTATTGTGTATCTCTGTTGTCGTATTGTGTCTCTCTGGTGTCGTATTGTGTCTCTCTGGTGTCGTATTGTGTCTCTCTGGTGTCGTATTGTGTCTCTCTGGTGTCGTATTGTGTCTCTCTGGTGTCGTATTGTGTATCTGGTGTCGTATTGTGTCTCTCTGGTATCGTATTGTGTGTCTCTGGTGTCGTATTGTGTCTCTGTTGTCGTATTGTGTCTCTCTGGTGTCGTATTGTGTATCTGGTGTCGTATTGTGTCTCCCTGGTGTCGTATTGTGTCTCTCTGGTGTCGTATTGTGTCTCTCTGGTGTCGTATTGTGTCTCTCTGGTGTCGTATTGTGTCTCTCTGGTGTCGTATTGTGTCTCTCTGGTGTCGTATTGTGTATCTGGTGTCGTATTGTGTCTCTCTGGTGTCGTATTGTGTATCTCTGTTGTCGTATTGTGTCTCTCTGGTGTCGTATTGTGTCTCTCTGGTGTCGTATTGTGTCTCTCTGGTGTCGTATTGTGTCTCTCTGGTGTCGTATTGTGTCTCTCTGGTGTCGTATTGTGTATCTGGTGTCGTATTGTGTCTCTCTGGTATCGTATTGTGTGTCTTTGGTGTCGTATTGTGTCTCTGTTGTCGTATTGTGTCTCTCTGGTGTCGTATTGTGTATCTGGTGTCGTATTGTGTCTCCCTGGTGTCGTATTGTGTCTCTCTGGTGTCGTATTGTGTCTCTCTGGTGTCGTATTGTGTCTCTCTGGTGTCGTATTGTGTCTCTCTGGTGTCGTATTGTGTCTCTCTGGTGTCGTATTGTGTCTCTCTGGTGTCGTATTGTGTTTCTCTGATATAATAGAATACTGGAAATATAATACAAAGGTCCTATACATTTTTGACTACATCATTTGGTTTAGATATTTATATTACATGTATTATATATATATTTATTATTCAAGTTTGAACTCTCAGGTCACCCTCATTAAAGGTGTTTCTAACCTCTAGGGTATTTCCTGGTTAAAATAAAGGTTGAATGAATAACTAAAGTCTGTAGAGTAAGCATCTAGAGGTGGGTACGAGTTTATCTCCATAGAATTAATTAATAAATTGTGCACTGTGTGTGCAGCGCATCCAAATACCACCCTCTGGTGCTCCAAATACCACCCCCTGGTGCTCCAAATACCACCCCCTGGTGCTCTAAATACCACCCTCTGGTGCTCCAAATACCACCCTCTGGTGCTCCAAATACCACCCCCTGGTGCTCCAAATACCACCCCCTGGTGCTCCAAATACCACCCCCTGGTGCTCCAAATACCACCCTCTGGTGCTCCAAATACCACCCCCTGGTGCTCCAAATACCACCCCCTGGTGCTCCAAATACCACCCCCTGGTGCTCCAAATACCACCCCCTGGTGCTCCAAATACCACCCTCTGGTGCTCCAAATACCACCCCCTGGTGCTCCAAATACCACCCCGTGCTCAACCACCCTTGTTGCTCCAAATACCACCCTTTGGTGCTCCAAATACCACCCTCTGGTGCTCCAAATACCACCCCCTGGTGCTCCAAATACCACCCCCTGGTGCTCCAAATACCACCCCCTGGTGCTCCAAATACCACCCCCTGGTGCTCCAAATACCACCCTCTGGTGCTCCAAATACCACCCCCTGGTGCTCCAAATACCACCCTCTGGTGCTCCAAATACCACCCCCTGGTGCTCCAAATACCACCCCCTGGTGCTCCTATGACTGTGTACACCTTGAGCTTGTTATTATTAGTTTACAGTTGAATAGCTGTTCTATCCCTCAAGCATACATTCTTTTACGAGCATTATACACGCTGGTGTAATAGTTATTTAGCTATTACAAAAATAAAATGCATTATGGTGATTACCTGGATAAAAGGCCAGGAAAAAAAAGGGGCAATACATGATTGGTACATCCCTTTTGTTACTTTTAAATGAATGATTTTTCAAGAATATGTTCAACTGTTTTGCTTTGAATGGCTGATTTCCCCTTTAACCCTCCTGCTGTGTTCAGGTCAAATTGGACCGATTTTCAAGTTCTGTCTCTGAAAAATGCAGTTAATTTAATCTGATTGTCATAAGGTTCCATGACTTTGTCCACAAAGGGCATCTGAACCCACAAAATACATTTTGGATGATTTTCATTACATTTTGGGTGTTTAATTTAACTTTTGTACACCTGTGGTGTTCCTGGTCAAAAATGACCTGTCATTAGAAATTAATGGGTGAGACTACAATTAGTGTATAAAATTGAGTTCAGGCACATGCCCATTCATCAGATGGACACACTTCCTCTCCCAGACCCCCACATGCATACACACACACACACACACACACACACACACACACACACACACACACACACACACACACACACACACACACACACACACACACACACACACACACACACACACACACACACACACACACACACACACACACACACACACACACACACACACACACACACACACACACACACACACACATCCCTTCTTGGCTTCCATGGCAACCCCCACGGGAACCTTTCCCCAATATAATCTTTCCCCCATGGGAACCACACCTGTTGGCTTTCTCACAAACAATCGCAACATTGTTTCAATAATATATAGAACTTTTCTTGCAGCTCTGGTATATAAAGCTTTTTTGAGGCCTTTCTCACAATTCATTCTGTGGCAGCACAATGACCAAACAATATACTGTATGTGAGGCTCTTGATCATATCTTTGATCATGACACTAGTGAGGAGGAGAGAGTCCTTGTTAAACTTTAACACAAAGTAGTTTATGATCAAAAACACAATATGTTTCATCTGAGTATTTGTTATAGTCTAAATAATCCATACATTATGCTTTTTTTACTCAAAAACTAGTTGTATGAGCTCAGGTCAACGAGGCCTACAGGCCATAAATAGCAAATAGAAGTTCAAAACGTGTAATGTTCACAAGAACTGAAGTTGATAAAAAGATGTAACACAACATTAGGTGATAATATATGTATTATTATTGATTTACAATCAGCTATAATGGGGTGGTCATTTTGGACCGGAATCACAGAATTAATTAACTTGAAACGAACACAACAGGAGGGTTAAAGACTTTGAAAGACAATAACGAGGCTATATACATGTGTGTGTGTTGCATCAATATGCATGCATGTGTGTGAGTGTGTGTGGCGTCAACATGAGTGTGTGTGTGAGCGTATTTACACTGAGTATACCAAACTTTAGGAACACTTTCCTAATATTGAGTTGCACACCACCCCCCCTCCACAAACCGGTGCGCCTGGCACCTACTATCATACCCGTTCAAAGACACTTAAATCTTTCATCTTGCTCATTTACCCTCTGAATGGCACACATACACAAGGCTGAAAGATCCTTCTTTCATTCTTAAAAGTCTAAGCTATTGGGGGGGGGGGGGGCTCTACGTTGACATCTGGAATTGTTTTAAGATGGTGATACTATGGATTATTTATCTATTTGATTTAGAATTTTAGGACCCCTTTAGGTATTAAAAAAAGTATTGCATTTGGCCGTTACAAT
The DNA here is from genome assembly GCF_016432855.1 of Salvelinus namaycush. NCBI lineage: Eukaryota > Metazoa > Chordata > Actinopteri > Salmoniformes > Salmonidae > Salvelinus > Salvelinus namaycush. Next base: position 8,622,331 of record NC_052321.1, on the reverse strand, counting down.
ATCCCAGAGAAACGCATTGAATAACACATTCATAAATGGCAAAAAAGAGTCAAAAAATGTCAAATAAGAAACAAGGTCTTGAAGTGTTATCTAGGAGAAAGCTCAGGAATTTATTATTATTTACACATATTTAACCTCTTTTTTGGTTGGGCACAAAACTACCTCCGTACTTTTATACATTTGTTTCAACCAGCACCGATTACCTTCAGATGAGTCCTGTGACGCTTGTGAGTATCGTAGACCAAAACGGATAACACTATTGTGTTTGTGAGTCTCCCCTTTCCATAATAGTTTGTAGGTCAAACCGTTCGAACGCTATAGACGTTGTTGTGAGAAGAATGATTTTCGGGATGTCTCATGGTCTGACAAACACCGCTCTAGCTCTGTCACCTTTCACCGCAGATGAGGAAGTGCCACATCGGCGGACGCAGAAGATTGAGATGCATCTGATGCAAATAAACATATGTCTAGCTTAAACTGACAGATTTTGTTGGGGATTGTTTTATTATGTTAGTTAGATTGATGCACCGGTTTGTCAATCGACTCTAGGGGTTAACCTGTCCCCTCCCCTTCATCTACACCAGTGGAGGCTCCTCAGAGAAGGAAGGGGAACACCATCCTACTCAGTGAATTTCATACAAATGTAAATAATAATATATTTTAAAAGTTATCCATTTTAGATAAAACTATACTAAATATATTCACGTCACCAAATAACTGATTAAAACACTGTTTTGTAATGAAGGTCTACAGTAGCCTCAACAGCACTCTGGGGTAGCACCATGATGTAAGCAGAGGACAGCTATTTTCCATCCTCCTCTGTGTACATTGACTTCAATACAATACCTAGGAGGCTCATGGTTCTCAACCCCTTACATAGACTTACACAGTAAATCTGACGACTTCCGGAAAATGTCCTCCAACCTATCAGAGCTCTTGCAGAATGAACTGACATGTTGCCCACCTAATCAAAATATCAGGGAATTAATCTAGTACTGAAAGCATAAGCTACAGCTAGCTAACACTGCAGGGCATAACATGTGGTGAGTAGTTGACTCAAAGAGAGAGAAAGACCATTGTTGAACAGTTTTTGAACAAATTAATGAATTCAAAAATGAAGGAGAAGCAGCAGAGAGTGAGAGTGTTAGCTGTATTGTGTTGTATTTTGTTCACTTTCAGTTTCACTTACTTAGCTAGCCTACTGAAGAACCCAGCTCAAACAGGGAGGAATGCTATTTATGTTAGCTAGCTGGCTAAAGCTATTCAACACTGGAACTCTTCCAAGTCAAGGTAAGCTTTCAGTTTTATAAATGTATTCCCACCAGGGCTTGCCGGTGTAACTGGTAAACTGATGCTGTACACTGTACTGTGTGATTGTAGCGGGTTTACTAACACGTTAGTTCTAGTAGCTATATTGACTATGACGTTAGCTAATATGGTGACATTGACAACGATGAAGGCTGTGTGTGGCGGTTAAGGGTTATGGTTAGGGTTTTCCTCCTGGTCACAGACAGCTGTTGTGTTGTGCACTGAATTTCACAAGTGAAGGGGAAAAGGTGAGAGGAAGAGAGCGTGTAGAAGCGAGAAAGAATTATGCAAGGAGTAAAGTGATGATGCTCTTTGTATGTGGCTGCTACGAAAGTTAACTGTGGGTGATCAGGGGTGTATTCATTTCGCCAATTCTAAATGTTTACAAATTCATATAAAATGAAAAGCTGAAATGTGTTGAGTCAGTAAGTATTGAACCCCTTTGGCCTGCCTAAATAAGTTCAGGAGTTAAAATGTGTTTAAGAAGTTTCAAAAGTTGCATTGACTCTGTGTGCAACAGCAGTGTTTAACATGACTACCTCAACTCTGTACCCCACACATACAATTATCTGTAAGGTCGAGCAGTGAATTCCAAACACAGATTTAACCACAAAGACCAGGGAGGTTTTCCAATGTCTCGCAAAGAAGGTCACATTTACATTACATTTACATTTAAGTCATTTAGCAGACGCTCTTAACCAGAGTGACTTACAAATTGGTGCATTCACCTTATGATATCCAGTGGAACAACCACTTTACAATAGTGCATCTAACTCTTTTAAGGGGGGGGGGGGGTTAGAAGGATTACTTTATCCTATCCTAGGTATTCCTTAAAGAGGTGGGGTTTCAGGTGTCTCCGGAAGGTGGTGATTGACTCCGCTGACCTGGCGTCGTGAGGGAGTTTGTTCCACCATTGGGGTGCCAGAGCAGCGAACAGTTTTGACTGGGCTGAGCGGGAACTGTACTTCCTCAGAGGTAGGGAGGCGAGCAGGCCAGAGGTGGATGAACGCAGTGCCCTTGTTTGGGTGTAGGGCCTGATCAGAGCCTGAAGGTACGGAGGTGCAGTTCCCCTCGCAGCTCCGTAGGCAAGCACCATGGTCTTGTAGCGGATGCGAGCTTCAACTGGAAGCCAGTGGAGAGAGCGGAGGAGCGGGGTGACGTGAGAGAACTTGGGAAGGTTGAACACCAGACGGGCTGCGGCGTTCTGGATGAGTTGTAGGGGTTTAATGGCACAGGCAGGGAGCCCAGCCAACAGCGAGTTGCAGTAATCCAGACGGGAGATGACAAGTGCCTGGATTAGGACCTGCGCTGCTTCCTGTGTGAGGCAGGGTCGTACTCTGCGAATGTTGTAGAGCATGAACCTACAGGAACGGGTCACCGCCTTGATGTTAGTTGAGAACGACAGGGTGTTTTTACCCATCACCTATTGGTAGATGGGTAAAAAAGCAGACATATCCCTTTGAGCATGGTGAAGTTATTAATTACACTTTGGATGGTGTATCAATAAACCCAGTCACTACAAAGATACAGACCTCCTTCCTAATTCAGTTGTCGAAGAGGAAGGTACCCAATGGTGACTTTAAAACAGTTACAGAGTTTAATGGCGGTGATAAGAGAAACCTAAGGATGGATCAACAATATTGTAGTTACTCCACAATACTAACCTAATTGACAGAGTGAAAAGAAGGAAGCCTGTACAGAATACAACTATTCCAAAACATGCATCAAGTTTGCAACAGGGCAGTAAAGTAATACTGCAAATAATGTGGTAAGCAATTAACTTTTTGTCTTCAATACGAAATGTTATGTTTGGGGAAAATCCAATACAACACAGAGTACCACTCCATATTTTCCAGCATAGTGGTGGCTGCATCATGTTATGGGTATGTTGTAATCGTTAAGGACTCTGAGTTTTTCAGAATAAAAAATTATCGGAATGGAGCTAAGCACAGGCAAAATTATAGAGTAAAACCGGGTTCAGTCTGCTTTCCACCAGACACTGTAAGCTTAATTAACCTTTATCAGGACAATAACCTAAAACATAAGCCAAATCTACACTGGAGTTGCTTACCAAGAAGACAGTGAATGTTCCTGAGTGGCCTAGTTACAGTTTTGACTTAAATCTACTTGAAAATCTATGGCAAGACTTGAAAATGGTTGTCTAGTAATGATGAACAACCGATTTGACAGAGCTCGAGGAATTTAGAAAATAATAATGGGAAAATATTGTACAATCCAGGTGTGTAAAGCTCTCAGAGACTTTCTGAGGGCATTGTAGCTGTTCTGATGTCCATAATCTCTTTTTGATCATAGAAAACGATGGTGTAAATATTATGTACAAAAAAGTTACGATCAGCGCAACAACAACAACAACAACAAAAAATAGCACACTTGGTCAGGAGCCTTGTAAAACGGCTACTAATCAATCCAGTAGCATTCTTAACGCCATCCCTTTTGGAAGTAGTGGATATATCTCTCTGTCTCTCTCTCTCTCTTTCTCTCTGTCTCTCTCTCTGTCTCTCTCTCTCTCTCTCTCTCTCTCTGTCTCTCTGTCTCTCTGTCTCTCTCAATTCAATTCAATTCAAGGGGCTTTATTGGCATGGGAAACATGTGTTAACATTGCCAAAGAAAGTGAGGTAGATAATTGTAACGTCCTGACCAGAGTTCTTATGTGTTTTGCTTGTTTAGTGTTGGTCAGGACGTGAGCTGGGTGGGAATTCTATGTTGTGTGTCTAGTTCGTCTGTTTCTATGTTCAGCCTGATATGGTTCTCAATCAGAGACAGCTGTCAATCGTTGTCCCTGATTGAGAATCATATATAGGTGGCTTGTTTTGTGTTGGGGATTGTGGGTGGTTGTTTCCTGTCTCTGTGTTTGTGTTCTGCACCAGATAGGACTGTCTCGGCTTTCACGTTTGTTATTTTGTTATTTGTTAATGTTCATCGTTTATTGTGTAATTAAACATGTTGAACACTAACTGCGCTGCATTTTGGTCATCTCCTTCATCCCAGGAAGAAAGCCGTTACAATAATATACAAAAGTTAAATGAACAATAAAAATTAACAGTAAACATTACACATACAGAAGTTTCAAAACAATAAAGACATCACAAATGTCATATTGTGTATATATACAGTGTTGTAACAATGTACAAATGGTTAAAGTACACAAGGGAAAATAAATAAGCATAAATATGGGTTGTATTTACAATGGTGTTTGTTCTTCACTGGTTGCCCTTTTCTTGTGGCAACAGGTCACAAATCTTGCTGCTGTGATGGCACACTGTGGAATTTCACCCAGTAGATATGGGAGTTTATCAAAATTGGATTTGTTTTCGAATTCTTTGTGGGTCTGTGTGATCTGAGGGAAATATGTGTCTCTAATATGGTCATACATTTGGCAGGAGGTTAGGAAGTGCAGCTCAGTTTCCACCTCATTTTGTGAGCAGTGAGCACATAGCCTGTCTTCTGTCTCTGTCTCTGTCTCTGTCTCTCTCTGTCTCTCTCTCTCTCTCTCTCTCTCTCGTGCAGTGACCACATACACGCTCCTCTTTGGGTAGCCATGTCTTTTTATGTCTGCCGGTTTCTATTGCCAATCGGTGGTCACTCAGCCTGTACTTGGTAAGGATCTGTCTCTGCTTCGTATCTCTGACAGAGTAGAGATATTCAGCCAATTCATATCATATTCTCTGTTTAGGGTCAGATAGCAATTTAGTCGGCTTTGGGATTTTGTTTCGTTTTTCCAATGTTGTATATATGAGTCCTTTGATTGGTTCATGATTTTGTTTATTGGAATTCTTTCTTTTGAAGCAGTGCTGGTGTCAGCTTGGTTGGTGAGGTCCAACACCAGCTGACTGAGAGGGCTCGTTTCTGGGCTCAGCTCTTGGGTTTGAAGTGCTTTAAATTGCAGACTCGAATTTGGACTTGAATTTAGATGTAGCCAAAATTTTTATGATCTTTTCTGTATTTTCATTATTACTGGAAAGCGGCCCAATTCTGCCCTAGATGTATTAGTTGGCGTTTTTCTCTGGACTTGTACAAATTTCCGACAGAATTCTGCATGTAGGGCTTCAATTGGATGTTTGTCCCACATTTTAAAGTCCAGTTTATTGAGTGGCCCCCAAACCTCACTTCCGTAAAGAGCTATTGGTAGGATTACACTGTCAAATATTTTAGTCCAAATTCTAATTGGGATGTTGATTTTGAATAATTTCATTTTTATTGCATACAATGCTCTGCAGGCTTTTTCTTTGAGTGCATTCACTGCCCTATTAAAGTTTCCCGATGCAGATATGGTCAGACCAAGGTAGGTGTAATTTTTTGTGTGTTCAATGATGGTGTTGTTCAGGGTGAATTTATATTTGTGTTTCTGACATCTGTTTTGTTTTTGGAAAATCATGATTTTAGTTTTTGGGAAATTTACTGCCAGGGCCCAATTATGGCAATATTGCTCTAGAATATTAATGTTCTGTTGAAGACCTTCTTTGGTTGGTGATAGATGTACCAAGTCATCAGCATATAGCAGGTATTTCACCTCTGTGTCAAATAGTGTGAGTCCTGGGGCTGGAGAATTGTCCAACATGTCTGCTAATTCATTGATATAAATGTTGAAAAGATTTGGACTCAAACTACAGCCTTGTCTCACACCTCGACATTGTGAAAAGAATTCTGTTCTTTGGTTTTTGATTTTTATTGCACACTTGTTTTCTGTGTACATATATTTTATTAAGTCATACACCTTACCACCAAGCCCACTTTGGAGAATTTTGTAGAATAGCCCTTCGTGCCAAATAGAATCAAATGCTTTTTTAAAGTCAATAAAGCAAGCAAAGATTTTGCCCTCTTTTTTTTGGTGGACGTGTTTATTAATTAGTGTGTGTAAGGTGTATATATGGTCAGTAGTGCGATGGTTAGGGAGAAAGCCAATTTGACATTTAGTTATTACATTTTTTTCTTGAAGAAAGGTTTGAATTCTTGAATTCAAAATGCTACAGAAAACCTTTCCCAAGTTACTGTTTACACAAATTCCCCTGTAATTATTGGGGTCTGATTTGTCTCCACTTTTGTGGATAGGGGAGATGAGCCCCTGGTTCCAGACATCAGGGAAGCAGCCAGAAGTTAAAACCATGTTGAACAATTTAAGCACAGCATTTTGCAACTCAGGTGTGCTGTTTTTCAGCATTTCATTTCTGATGTTGTCTAGACCACAAGCCTTCTTTGATTTAATAGATTTGAGCTTTTCATTTAGTTCTTGTTGGGTTATTGGGTAATCTAATGGATTTTGGTTGTTTTTAATGACTGATTCAAGGATGTTCAATTTTTCTTTAATTTCTAATTGGTTCTGTTTTAAGTCTTTTTGTGGGATGTTTTTGTATAGATTATCAAAATAAGTTTTCCCAAATTCCTACATCTTGTATGTGTCACGTTCCTGACCTGTTTTCTGTTGTTTGGTATGTGTTTAATTGGTCAGGGCGTGAGTTTGGGTGGGTAGTCTATGTTATGTGTTTTCTATGTTGGGTTAATGGGTTGCCTGGTATGGCTCTCAATTAGAGGCAGGTGTTTGGCGTTTCCTCTGATTGAGAGCCATATTAAGGTAGGTTGTTTCACATTGTTTGTTGTGGGTGGTTGTCTCCTGTGTCTGTGTTTGTCGCGCCACACGGGACTGTCTCGGTTTGTTTGTACGTTCGTTCTTTTGTGTAGTCATTTTCCTGTTCGTGAGTTCTTCGTGTCATGTAAGTTCCTATGTTCAGGTGCGTCTACGTCGTTTGTTGTTTTGTAGTTTGTTAAAGTGTTTTCGTGTTTTTTCGTCCTGTCAAATAAATCATTATGAATTCACACCCCGCTGCACTTTGGTCCAATCCTTGCTACTCCTCTTCGGATGAAGAGAAGGAGGAAGCCCGTTACAGAACCACCCACCGAACCACCGGGATCAAGCAGCGGTGTAACGGGAGGAAGGGACAGCGCAAGAAGGAGGAATGGACATGGGAGGATGTTTTGGACGGTAAGGGTTGCTACACATGGGAGGAGATCCTGGCTGGAAAGGATCGCCTCCCATGGGAACAGCTGGAGGCAGCTCGGAGAGCGGAGGAAACCGGAGAGAGGAACCGGCGTTATGAGGGGACGCGTCTAGCACGGAAGCCCGAAAAGCCCGTGAGTACTACCCAAAAATTTCTTGGGGGGGGGTTAAGAGGTAGTGGGCCGAGGGCAGGTAGGAGACCTGCGCCCACTTCCCAGGCTAACCGTGGAGAGTGGGAGTACGGGCAGACACCGTGTTACGCAGTAGAGCGCACGGTGTCTCCTGTACGTGTTCATAGCCCGGTGCGGGTTATTTCACCTCCCCGCACTGGTAGGGCTAGATTGGGCATTGAGCCAAATGTCATGAAGCCGGCCCTACATATCTGGCCACCAGTACGTCTCCTCGGGCCGGCTTACATGGCACCAGCCTTACGCATGGTGTCCCCGGTTCGCCTACATAGCCCGGTGCGGGTTATTCCACCTCCCCGCACTGGTCGGGCGACGGGGAGCATTCAACCAGGTAAGGTTGGGCAGGCTCAGTGCCCAAGGGAGCCAGTACGCCTGCACGGTCCGGTATATCCGGCGCCACCTTCCCGCCCCAGCCCAGTACCTCCAGTTCCAGCACCCCGCACTCGCCTTATGGTGCGTGGCCCCAGCCCAGTACCACCAGTGCCTACACCACGCACCAGGCTTCCAGTGCGTCTCCAGAGCCCTGTTCCTCCTCCACGCACTCTCCCTGTGGTGTGTGTATCCAGCCCAGTGCCTCCAGTACCGGCACCACGCACCAAGCCTCATGTGCGTCCTCAGAGCCCTGTACGCACTGTTCCTTCTCCCCGCACTCGCCCTGAGGTGCGTGACCTCAGCCCGGTACCACCAGTGCCGGCACCACGCACCAGGCCTACTGTGCGCCTCAGCGGGTCAGAGTCGGCCGTCTGTCCAACGCCGCCTGTACTGCGCGTCTGCCCAGCGCCGTCTGAGCCATCTGTCTGCCCAGCGCCGTCTGAGCCATCTGTCTGCCCAGCGCCGTCTGAGCCATCTGTCTGCCCAGCGCCGTCTGAGCCATCTGTCTGCCCAGCGCCGTCTGAGCCATCCGTCTGTCTAGCGCCGTTTGAGCCATCCGTCTGCCCAACGCCGTCTGAGCCATCCGTCTGCCCAACGCCGTCTGAGCCATCCGTCTGCCCAACGCCGTCTGAGCCATCCGTCTGCCCAGCGCCTTCTGAGCCGCCCGTCTGTCCCGAGCCATTAGAGCCGTCCGTCAGTCAGGAGCCGCTAGAGCCGTCCGTCAGTCAGGAGCCGCCAGAGCCGCCAGCCAGTCAGGAGCTGCCAGAGCCGCCAGCCAGTCAGGAGCTGCCAGAGCCGCCAGCCAGTCAGGAGCTGCCAGAGCCGCCAGCCAGTCAGGAGCTGCCAGAGCCGCCAGCCAGTCAGGAGCTGCCAGAGCCGCCAGCCAGTCAGGAGCTGCCAGAGCCGCCAGCCAGTCAGGAGCTGCCAGAACCGCCAGCCAGTCAGGAGCTGCCAGAGCTGCCCTACAGTCATGAGCTGCCCTACAGTCATGAGCTGCCCTACAGTCATGAGCTGCCCTACAGTCATGAGCTGCCCAGTAGGCCCCAGTCATGAGCTGCCCTCCAGTCATGAGCTGCCCTCCAGTCATGAGCTGCCCTCCAGTCATGAGCTGCCCTCCAGTCATGAGCTGCCCTCCAGTCATGAGCTGCCCTACAGTCATGAGCTGCCCTCCAGTCATGAGCTGCCCTCCAGTCATGAGCTGCCCTCCAGTCATGAGCTGCCCTCCAGTCATGAGCTGCCCTCCAGTCATGAGCTGCCCTCCAGTCATGAGCTGCCACTCAGTCATGAGCTGCCACTCAGTCCGGAGCTGCCACTCAGTCCGGAGCTGCCACTCAGTCATGAGCTGCCACCCAGTCCGGAGCTGCCACCCAGTCCGGAGCTGCCACTCAGTCCGGAGCTGCCACTCAGTCCGGAGCTGCCATTAGTACAGAGTTGTCCCTCTGTCCTAAGCTACCTCTCTGTCCGGAGCTACCTCTCTGTCCGGAGCTACCTCTCTGTCCTGAGCTACCTCTCTGTCCTGAGCTACCTCTCTGTCCTGAGCTACCTCTCTGTCCTGAGCTGTCTCCTCTATGTAGGAGGGGCCTTAGTGAAGGTTCCTGGACCATGGTCGGGGGCGAGGGTCGCCACTCAAAGGACGCGAAGGAGAGGGACAAAGACAGTGGTGGAGTGGTGTCCTCGTCCACCGCCGGAGCCGCCACCGCGGACAGATGCCCACCCAGACCCTCCCCTTGAGTTTTAGGGGTGCGCCCGGAGTTCGCACCTTGAGGGGGGGGTTCTGTCACGTTCCTGACCTGTTTTCTGTTGTTTGGTATGTGTTTAATTGGTCAGGGCGTGAGTTTGGGTGGGTAGTCTATGTTATGTGTTTTCTATGTTGGGTTAATGGGTTGCCTGGTATGGCTCTCAATTAGAGGCAGGTGTTTGGCGTTTCCTCTGATTGAGAGCCATATTAAGGTAGGTTGTTTCACATTGTTTGTTGTGGGTGGTTGTCTCCTGTGTCTGTGTTTGTCGCGCCACACGGGACTGTCTCGGTTTGTTTGTACGTTCGTTCTTTTGTGTAGTCATTTTTCTGTTCATGAGTTCTTCGTTTTATGTAAGTTCGCATGTCCAGGTCTGTCTACTCCGTTTTGTTATTTTGTTAGTTATTCAAGTTAGTTCGTTTTTTGTCTTGTCAATAAATCATTATGAATTCACACCCCGCTGCACTTTGGTCGAATCACTACTCCTCCTCTTCGTATGAAGAGGAGGAGGAATTCCGTTACAGTATGGCTAAATCTTGTGGCTTTGTTGTGCTTAAATTGTTCCACATGTCCCAGAACTGATTTTGGTCAATTGCGTTTTCAATTTCATCAAGTGTCTTGTTGGTATAATTCAGTTTCTTGCGTTTCAGTGTATGTTTATACTGTTTCAGAGTTTCAAAGTATTCATATCGTAGCTCTGGGTTGTTTTGCTGCTTATGTTTTTTGTTTGACATTTGTCTTAGGTGTTTTCTAATTGTTTTACATTCATTATCAAACCATTTGTCAGAAACATTTTGTTTTTTGTTTCTGATGTTGCATTTCTTTGGTTTTCTCAAATTTGCTTTCGATGCTGCTTTTTGGAATATGCAGTTGATGTTTAGAGTAGCCGAATTGACACCATCTTTATTGTTTTGGTATTGTGAGTTATTGAAAAACTGTATAGAGTTCATCATTTCATTTGAGTTCAATGTTTCAATGAATCTCTCTGCACTGTTTGGAGCCCATCTGTACGATTGGTTTATGTTGTAGAGTTTATTGGGCAGTTTTTTTTTATGAATATTGCCGGTTAATTTCTTCAAAAACACGTTGATCTGACTGTGATCTGACAATGGTGTCTGTGGTCTGACAGTGAATGCACTAATGGAGGAGGGGTCAATGTCCGTGATGGCATAATCAATGTCCGTGATGGCATAATCAAATCAGTATTTGGTCAGGACTGTTTCTATTATTTATAATAGGGCTACTGTACAAGGAGGGGTGACCAAATATGTGGTGGTTACCTCCCGCATCAGTGTAGTCAGGCTCAGAACCTGTTCTTGCATTGAAATCTCCACAAAGAAGCACTTTACCCTCTGCCTGAAATGTAATGATTTCTGTATGGAGATTGTCAAAAAACTGATCATCATAATATGGTGAATCTGAAGGAGGAGCATAAGCTGCACATATGTACACGTCATTATCACAATAGATTGTACCTTTGTTAAGTTTTAGCCAAATGTGACTGGTACCTTTTTTCATTTCATTCAGTGCCAAGTCCTGCTTATGCAAAATGATGATTCCACCTGAGTCTCGGCCCCGTTTAACATTTTTATGTTTGATTGATGGTAGTAAACTTTCTCTATAGCCTGAGGGACACTGAGTATCTATGTCTCCACGACACCATGTTTCCAGTAGGATTATGATGTCCTGTCCCTGGATGTTTTTAATAAATTCTGGATTTGTTGTTTTATAACCAAAATGTGAAGAGTAAAGGCCCTGGATATTCCAAGAGCTGATAGTTAATGATCTCATTTATAATAAGTGATATTCACTGGTTTGAGTAAAGTACATTGAAAAAAAAAAATAAAAAAATAAAAAATAAAAAAAAATATATATATACATACATATACACACATACACATACACACATACATACACACACACACACACACACATACACACACACACACACACACACACACACACACACACACACACCACTATATATAATTATTATTATTATACCGGTGCCAATAAAATTAAGAATAGTTGTAAACAAATTAATAGGAATGGAATAAGACTGCACAAAAAATAAGTACAATGCAATCTGCAACCCTGTGTGTGTGTGTGTGTGTGCGCGTGCGTGTGTGTGCGCGTGTGTGCGTGCCCGTCTAGCTCAGTAGTCTGCATATTAGTTGCAGTAGTTGGCGCACCTCTCCTATCTCTGACTGTTCTAGGTGTCTTTTGCCAGAGGTTACCTCAGCATATGTAGGCTGATGATCTGAATGATACATGGTGTGGACTGCATCATGTGGTGTACTTCTCTGAAGGACAGTGTTCTGTCCGACCCTGCAGTAGTGGTCAGAGCTGTGTTGTGATGGGCCAGGTCCAGTAGATCTGTGTTGTGATGGGCCAGGTCCAGTAGAGATGTGTTGTGACGGGCCAGGTCCAGTAGAGCTGTGTTGTGATGGGCCAGGTCTAGTAGAGCTGTGTTGTGATGGGCCTGGTCTAGTAGAGCTGTGTTGTGACGGGCCAGGTCCAGTAGAGCTGTGTTGTGATGGGCCTGGTCCAGCAGAGCCGTGTTGTGATGGGCCTGGTCTAGTAGAGCTGTGTTGTGAAGGCCCTGGTCTAGTAGAGCTGTGTTGTGATGGGCCGAGTCTAGTCGTGCTGTCCTGAGGCGGGTCTGGTCTCGTAAATCTGTGTTGTGTTGGGCCTGGTCTAGTAGAGCTGTGCTGTAATAAGCCATGTCTGGCTCTTTTCTCCTGGGGATGGTGGAGGTACTGTTGTTTCAGAAGGTGGGGCGGGGGACCTCTGTTGCTGGGGTGATGGGTGTGTTGGTCCCTGCCAAGTGTTGCATCTTTTAGGTCCTTGGCAAAGGTTCTGATACTGTCCTGATCAAGATGTACATTATCGTATAAGTGTTGACATGTCAGAGTGGGGTGGTGAGTCGTTCTGACGTTGAGTAGTGAGGCACAGTCCACAGTGATCTGTTGATTTATTTTGTCGATCAACTTTCCTGGGAAGTCTTTTCTTGGTAGGAGGGTGGACACAACTATATTGGTTGTTGGGAACACAGCCTGTGCCCGTTCTGCCACTCTTCTCACTGCCCCAGATACATCTTCACCTTTGGCATGAAGGTCGTTTGTGCCAGTGTGGATGATGATGTTGTCGAGGGTGTCAATCCTGGTCTGACTGAGTAGCTGCATTGCACTGTCAGTTGTAGGACACCAGAACTTATACACCTGGTGTCTAGGGAATAATCTTTCCTGGACTAAGAACTTTCCATTTGAATCAATAAGGATTGCAGTTGTGGGTGACTGTCTGGCTGGAGCAGACTGGGAGACTGGTATTCTGACCTGGGCTGGAGCAGACTGGGAGGCTGGTATTCTGACCTGGGCTGGAGCAGACTGGGAGGCTGGTATTCTGACCTGGGCTGGAGCAGACTGGGAGACTGGTATTCTGACCTGGGCTGGAGCAGACTGAGAGGCTGGTAGGTTGACCTGGGCTGGAGCACACTGTGTTGGAGCAGACTGAGAGGCTGGTTGGCTGACCTGGGCTGGAGCAGACTGAGAGGCTGGTAGGTTGACCTGGGCTGGAGCACACTGTGCTGGAGCAGACTGGGAGACTGGTATTCTGACCTGTGCTGGAGCAGACTGGGAGACTGGTATTCTGACCTGGGCTGGAGCAGACTGGGAGACTGGTATTCTGACCTATGCTGGAGCAGACTGGGAGACTGGTATTCTGACCTGTGCTGGAGCAGACTGGGAGACTGGTATTCTGACCTGGGCTGGAGCAGACTGGGAGACTGGTATTCTGACCTGTGCTGGAGCAGACTGGGAGACTGGTATTCTGACCTGGGCTGGAGCAGACTGGGTGGCTGGTGCAGTGTCATCAGGCTGTGTGGTGGAGGCAGGCTGGTCTCGGGTTCTGCTTGTGTTATGCCAAGCTGGTGGACATGTTCTCTAGATGCAGAGGACATAATGACTCGCTGCTGGTTGAGGAGGTCAATGTATCTCTCTCTTTGTTCTAGCTCCTTTCTTGTTGTGCTCAGATGGTCTCTGAGGTCATCATTTGTCTGACTCAGTTTGTCCATTCTGCTTTCTAGTTTAGCAATAGATGCTCTGCTCTCCTCCCTTCTTTAACTCTGTTTCATCTCTTCTTTAAGTTTCTGGACAGTGTCCTCCTCTTGAAGCATGTTCTCTCTGAGTTCTATGACCTCTGCTTCGACTAGAGAGAGGGTGTTGTGGAAACGTTGCATAGCAGGTGTTCTTGGTGTTGTAGGCATGTCCTTGGCTCTGTCTGCTGCAGGTGAGGTAGGTAGAGGGACACTGAGGGCTTCTTGCTGGGTCACAGAGACCGTTGGGGCCTGTTTTTCACTGTCATCTCCCTCCTTGACTTTTTCCTCAGTTTCTGAGATGATTTCAGCTTCTGCTTTTAGGGTTGTAAACCTATTCTCAAAAGCCTGGAGGCTTGAATCATTGCCTTGTATCAATACAGTTCCATTATTATATACGTTTACTGTTTGATATGTGTTGCTATGGTCAGCTTCTTCAAAAATGCTGATCTGACATCCTTGGCTGATGCCTCTCTTTTTTGAGAAAGGGAAATGGTTGCAAATAACCCTTTTCCATATGTGCCCTCGTTTGGTATTAAAAATTAAATTTGCTCTTGTTTTGCAACTGGTAAGATCTGCAAACAGGCATTCATGGTCCTGTCCCATCAACAAACCTTTGAAACTTTTCTTAGCTTTCTCTGTTTTGATGTCTGGTGGGTAAACAATTTCCATAGCAACGCTGGTGATGTTGGCTGATGTTGCAATAGAAGTGTTGTTTCTTGTTTAATTGTCTTTTGTGTCTTTAGAGGACTGCTTCACCTTGATGTCCCCTTTCCCTTTTCTTCTGTCCTTATTTTGTCCCACTTTGTCCCTTCTTCTCTTCTGCCAACTAGACACTCCTTGTTAGCTAGCTAGCTTCTTCTAGGAGAGTCCTTAGCAACTGCCTAGCAACAGGTAAACAACTTCGCTAGCTAAGAAAACGGTATAATTTTATGAAAAATTGTTACTTTTTCAAAAGCTTTTCTTCTTTGTTTGCTGCTTGTTTGGTCTCCTATTCAGTCTTGCAGTTTTCTTTTGCTTTTTTTCGATGTACTCTACTCTAAAACCATGTAAAATTCAATATTTGTAGGAGCTCATCTTTTCAGCTGTTGCTGCTCAATTTGGAACTCTCTCTCTCTCTCTCTCTCTCTCTCTCTCTCTCTCTCTCTCTCTCTGTCTCTCTCTCTCTCTCTCTCTCTCTCTCTCTCTCTGTCTCTGTCTCTGTCTCTGTCTCTGTCTCTGTCTCTGTCTCTCTCTCTCTGTCTCTGTCTCTGTCTCTGTCTCTGTCTCTGTCTCTGTCTCTGTCTCTGTCTCTGTCTCTGTCTCTCTCTCTCTCTCTCTCTCTCTCTCTCTCTCTCTCTCTCTCTCTGCAGCCACGAGGGATGCTGTGAAGGGATTGCGAGACAACCCCAGTTTTCCTAATTTCTCTTCCCCAGCTGTCTAGTCAGGCAGTTTAATGTTCCCTGGTGGGGTGTTGCTTTGCATGGAATCCAGTTGATTCCCGCTAACGCTATCACACATACAGTACGAGGATGAATATTACATATCATGTAAGGATAGCCATTCAAATTATACGGATACATAAATGATCAGGTAATGACTAAAGATATGGTACATTTCTGAAAATATGTGAGTATGTGCCACACAACACAATGCCACCAATGTCTGAAGTTTTGAGGGAGCGTGCAATTGGGATGCTGACTGCAGTAATGTCCACCCAAGCTGTTGCTAGATAATTGAATATACATTTTTCTACCATAAGCCTCCTCCGTCGTTTTAGAGAATTTGTCAGTACATCCAACCGGCCTCACATTTTTCTACCATAAGCCTCCTCCGTCGTTTTAGAGAATTTGTCAGTACATCCAACCGGCCTCACAACCGCAGACCACGTGTAACCACACCAGTCCAGGACCTCCACATCTGGCTTCTTCATTCGTCTGAGACCAGCCCCCAGATGAAACTGAGGAGTATTTCTGTCTGTAATAAAGTCATTTTGTGGAAAAAACAAATTCTGATTGTCTGGGCCTGGCTCCCAGTGGGTGGCCCTATGCCTTCCCAGAACCACTCATGGCTGCGCCCCTGCCCAGTCATGTGGAATTGATAGATTAGTGCCTAATGAATTTATCTCAATTGCCTGATTTACACTCAGTAAAATCGTTGACATTGTTGCATCCTGCGTTTATACTTTTGTTTAGTATAATAAAATGTAATATATCTGGAAATATATAGATAAAGATATCCCCTGATACTAACCCTTTTCGCCCACTGGATTATTTTCCTGCTGTAGCAAACAGGCTCAAATTAAGATCTTACATCTGTACATGCATGTGTGATTGGGTTGAGCATCTGTGAATGCGTTTGAGTTTGCGTGCGTGTGTTTGTATGCATGTGCACGTGCATTTGTGTGTGTGCACTCATCCAACTCATCCATCCAGCTCAGGACATCATCCCTGGCTGGCTCGCATTGAGTGTGGGTGCTGACGTGCGTTGCGGCCATCCTGGCGACCAGATGTCAGGGACTACTGATACTGTCCCTTCACAGAGCAGAAACAAATTACCGACCAGCGCTATGGAATACAACCTTCAGGTTACAGATGGCCTGCATCACGGGCCCTGAACAGATTTACAAGATGTAAATACCATGGGGGTGGAAGTAATCCAGTAAGGGAGTAGAGGGAGGGAGAGGTGGAGGGAGGGGTTCCAGCTGGTGTGGGGGGGGGACTACATTGATACACTAATGTTGGGATGATGGTGATGGTGTGCGTTTGATGTGCTACAGAGAGCTGAAATGAAACTGGACATCAACGGAACAGATCATCGCTGCATGATTATCTCCTGTTGTTATAGTATAGTGATATTATCTCCTGTTGTTATACTATAGTGATATTATCTCCTGTTGTTATACTATAGTGATATTATCTCCTGTTGTTATACTATAGTGATCTTATCTCCTGTTGTTATACTATAGTGATCTTATCTCCTGTTGTTATACTATAGTGATCTTATCTCCTGTTGTTATACTATAGTGATCTTATCTCCTGTTGTTAAACTATAGTGATCTTATCTCCTGTTGTTAAACTATAGTGATCTTATCTCCTGTTTCTATACTATAGTGATCTTATCTCCTGTTGTTAAACTATAGTGATCTTATCTCCTGTTGTTAAACTATAGTGATCTTATCTCCTGTTGTTAAACTATAGTGATCTTATCTCCTGTTGTTAAACTATAGTGATCTTATCTCCTGTTGTTAAACTATAGTGATCTTATCTCCTGTTGTTATACTATAGTGATATTATCTCCTGTTGTTATACTATAGTGATATTATCTCCTGCTGTTAAACTATAGTGATCTTATCTCCTGTTGTTATACTATAGTGATCTTATCTCCTGTTGTTATACTATAGTGATCTTATCTCCTGTTTTTATACTATAGTGATGTTATCTCCTGTTGTTATACTATAGTGATCTTATCTCCTGTTGTTATACTATAGTGATCTTATCTCCTGTTGTTAAACTATAGTGATATTATCTCCTGTTGTTATACTATAGTGATCTTATCTCCTGTTGTTAAACTATAGTGATATTATCTCCTGTTGTTAAACTATAGTGATCTTATCTCCTGTTGTTATACTATAGTGATCTTATCTCCTGTTGTTATACTATAGTGATCTTATCTCCTGTTGTTATACTATAGTGATCTTATCTCCTGTTGTTATAGTATAGTGATATTATCTCCTGTTGTTATACTATAGTGATCTTATCTCCTGTTGTTATACTATAGTGATCTTATCCCCTGTTGTTATACTATAGTGATCTTATCTCCTGTTGTTAAACTATAGTGATCTTATCTCCTGTTGTTATACTATAGTGATCTTATCTCCTGTTGTTATACTATAGCGATATTATCTCCTGTTGTTAAACTATAGTGATATTATCTCCTGTTGTTATACTATAGTGATCTTATCTCCTGTTGTTATACTATAGTGATCTTATCTCCTGTTGTTATACTATAGTGATCTTATCTCCTGTTGTTATACTATAGTGATCTTATCTCCTGTTGTTATACTATAGTGATCTTATCTCCTGTTGTTATACTATAGTGATCTTATCTCCTGTTGTTATACTATAGTGATCTTATCTCCTGTTGTTATACTTTAGTGATATTATCTCCTGTTGTTATACTATAGTGATCTTATCTCCTGTTGTTATACTATAGTGATATTATCTCCTGTTTCTATACTATAGTGATCTTATCTCCTGTTGTTATACTATAGTGATCTTATCTCCTGTTGTTATACTATAGTGATATTATCTCCTGTTTCTATACTATAGTGATATTATCTCCTGTTGTTAAACTATAGTGATATTATCTCCTGTTGTTAAACTATAGTGATATTATCTCCTGTTTCTATACTATAGTGATATTATCTCCTGTTGTTAAACTATAGTGATATTATCTCCTGTTGTTAAACTATAGTGATATTATCTCCTGTTTCTATACTATAGTGATATTATCTCCTGTTGTTATACTATAGTGATCTTATCTCCTGTTGTTAAACTATAGTGATATTATCTCCTGTTTCTATACTATAGTGATCTTATCTCCTGTTGTTATACTATAGTGATATTATCTCCTGTTGTTATACTATAGTGATATTATCTCCTGTTGTTATACTATAGTGATATTATCTCCTGTTGTTATACTATAGTGATCTTATCTCCTGTTGTTATACTATAGTGATCTTATCTCCTGTTGTTATACTATAGTGATCTTATCTCCTGTTGTTATACTATAGTGATCTTATCTCCTGTTTCTATACTATAGTGATCTTATCTCCTGTTGTTATACTATAGTGATCTTATCTCCTGTTGTTATACTATAGTGATATTATCTCCTGTTGTTAAACTATAGTGATCTTATCTCCTGTTGTTATACTATAGTGATCTTATCTCCTGTTGTTATACTATAGTGATCTTATCTCCTGTTGTTATACTATAGTGATCTTATCTCCTGTTGTTAAACTATAGTGATCTTATCTCCTGTTGTTATACTATAGTGATCTTATCTCCTGTTGTTAAACTATAGTGATATTATCTCCTGTTGTTAAACTATAGTGATCTTATCTCCTGTTGTTATACTATAGTGATCTTATCTCCTGTTGTTATACTATAGTGATCTTATCTCCTGTTGTTATACTATAGTGATCTTATCTCCTGTTGTTATACTATAGTGATCTTATCTCCTGTTGTTATACTATAGTGATCTTATCTCCTGTTGTTATACTATAGTGATATTATCTCCTGTTTCTATACTATAGTGATCTTATCTCCTGTTGTTATACTATAGTGATCTTATCTCCTGTTGTTATACTATAGTGATCTTATCTCCTGTTGTTATACTATAGTGATCTTATCTCCTGTTGTTATACTATAGTGATCTTATCTCCTGTTTCTATACTATAGTGATCTTATCTCCTGTTGTTATACTATAGTGATCTTATCTCCTGTTGTTATACTTTAGTGATATTATCTCCTGTTGTTATACTATAGTGATCTTATCTCCTGTTGTTATACTATAGTGATATTATCTCCTGTTTCTATACTATAGCGAAACAGAGGCAAGAGGATGGAATGGAGACATTTCCATGTCTCGATGTATAACGGTGATGTTTTTGGGGTGAAGGAGAGGGTGTCAAGGATGTGCTGTAATCACATAATCCCCTTCAGAGGGGCTCAACATCTCTGTCCTAGTCTACCTATCCTCATGTGAGGAGAGGGTAAAACCACATAGTCACTACACCATGGAAGCCCACTAATAATTATACCTGAATTCCTCATGTTCTTTTTATTATGAAGAGGTGGGCAGAGAGAGATATAGAGAAAGAGAGAAAGAAAGACAGAGAGCAGGAGAGAGAATGGGAGCGAGAGAGATAGAGACAAGGGGAGGAGAGAGAGAGAGAGCGAGAAGGAGAGCGATAGGAAGAGCGAGCGAGAAGGATAGAGAGAGGAGAGAGCGAGAGAGAGGAGAGAGCGAAGGAGAGCGATAGGAAGAGCGAGCGAGAAGGATAGAGAGAGGAGAGAGCGAGAGAGACAGAAGGAGAGAGAGAGGGAGAGAGACAGAAGGAGAGAGAGAGGGAGAGAGACAGAAGGAGAGAGAGAGGGAGAGAGACAGAAGGAGAGAGAGAGAGAGGCAGAGAGACAGAAGGAGAGAGAGAGAGAAAGAGAGAGAGACTCATCACAACAGCTGAACCCGCCTCATTTGATCCTTTGACTCACAGAGATCATACGGCAAAAAGCCACACTCAGCCTCTGGAAAGATTCCCTATTTTCTCCCTCTTCTCTCCCACCTTCTCTCTCCTTCCACACCCTTCCCCTCCTCCCTCCTCCCTCCATTCATCCTTTGTCCTTTATTTTAATTCTCATCTCCTCTCTCGTCATTAGCAAGCTGCCTGCTAATGAATTTTCTTATCTACCAATTTCAATGGCCGCCATGATAAGGTTTTATTATTTTTAGTATTAGTATGCCCAACGTCAGAAATGCAGAAAGGAGAGAAAATAGAGAAGAGGAGAAGAAGATCGCCTGGGGAGGGAGGAGAGAATAGAGCGACTCTCGAGTGGTGGAGGCTCGTCCAAAACGGCCCTATCTATCTCCCTCTCTGTATGTGTGGGGGAGGATGGGAGTATTCACAGAGATCTAAATGTAGAGATACAGAGATAAACAGGAGGAATGAGAGAACAAGGAAAATAAAGAGTAAAGAAAGGGATAGAACGATAAAGAGGATAAGGGATAGAGAGAAAGCGAACAGGCCTTGGTAAGAGAGAAAGAGAACATGCCTTGGTTAGAGAGAAAGACAACAGGCCTTGGTTAGAGAGAAAGACAACATGCCTTGGTTAGAGAGAAAGACAACATGCCTTGGTTAGAGAGAAAGACAACATGCCTTGGTTAGAGAGAAAGACAACATGCCTTGGTTAGAGAGAAAGACAACATGCCTTGGTTAGAGAGAAAGACAACATGCCTTGGTTAGAGAGAAAGACAACATGCCTTGGTTAGAGAGAAAGACAACGGGCCTTGGTTAGAGAGAAAGACAACAGGCCTTGGTTAGAGAGAAAGACAACATGCCTTGGTTAGAGAGAAAGACAACATGCCTTGGTTAGAGAGAAAGACAACATGCCTTGGTTAGAGAGAAAGACAACATGCCTTGGTTAGAGAGAAAGACAACATGCCTTGGTTAGAGAGAAAGACAACATGCCTTGGTTAGAGAGAAAGACAACATGCCTTGGTTAGAGAGAAAGACAACATGCCTTGGTTAGAGAGAAAGACAACATGCCTTGGTTAGAGAGAAAGACTACATGCCTTGGTTAGAGAGAAAGACAACATGCCTTGGTTAGAGAGAAAGACAACGGGCCTTGGTTAGAGAGAAAGACAACAGGCCTTGGTTAGAGAGAAAGACAACATGCCTTGGTTAGAGAGAAAGACAACATGCCTTGGTTAGAGAGAAAGCAAACAGGCCTTGGTTAGAGAGAAAGACAACATGCCTTGGTTAGAGAGAAAGACAGCATGCCTTAGTTAGAGAGAAAGACAACATGCCTTGGTTAGAGAGAAAGACAACATGCCTTGGTTAGAGAGAAAGACAACATGCCTTGGTTAGAGAGAAAGACAACATGCCTTGGTTAGAGAGAAAGACTACATGCCTTGGTTAGAGAGAAAGCGAACATGCCTTGGTTAGAGAGAAAGACAACATGCCTTGGTTAGAGAGAAAGACTACATGCCTAGGTTAGAGAGAAAGCGAACATGCCTTGGTTAGAGAGAAAGACACCATGCCTTGGTTAGAGAGAAAGACAACAGGCCTTGGTTAGAGAGAAAGAGAACAGGCCTTGGTTAGAGAGAAAGAGAACAGGCCTTGGTTAGAGTGACATTGTTGGCATTGTTTGCATGCAGAGCAGTTTCTCCCTGTCTCCCTCCCTGTCTGCCTGTCTGTCTCCCTCCCTGTCTCTCTCTCTCGCTCCTGATTCTGCTGTATCCATTGTTTTATTGTTTGGAGTTTTGTACATGAAGTATATTTTTGCATTATTCTGTTTATCCATCCCTCTCTGTCAGCCCTTCACGCTGATGAAGGGCTGACCCAAAAGTGTCATGTCCAAAAGAAGGGTGGCTTCACACTAAAGAGGAACTCATTCGTCAGTGGCAAAACAAGCTGGATGAGGCCCCACAATAATGGCATCCTCATTAAAAAACATGTACAACAGAAGTCTGTGTGGTGGCGATGCTGCAGATACAAGAGCAGTCCGCTTGTCAAAGGGAGCTGTGAAGGTTCCAGCTCATATGTATGATGGGAAGGAAGGACACATTTAGGTGGCATGTTTAATGTTCAAGGTTTATAACAGGAGGGTATGACGGGGTATGAAAATATTCTATGGTGTTTACGTGCCGTCAGGAACGCACACACTAACGCATGCAGCCACGCACACACACACACACACACACACACACACACACACACACACACACACACACACACACACACACACACACACACACACACACACACACACACACACACACACACACACACACACACACACACACACACACACACACACACACACACACACACAGTGCACCTCCAGTCCACCTTTCTCTCAACAATAATTTTTAGTTCACTAATCCAGTTATTCACAGTCTTCAGTGATTCATGCCTTTGTTTATGGATGACAAACCCAGCTGCCAGAAACACGAGCACAAACATCTAATCCAACCTTAAACAAAGACAGGAGCAAAACAAGCAAGAACGCTGTTAACATAATTCTTTGATTTCAATTTACATTCATCGCCTCCGCCTTGGTCTGTTTTCCTCTCTTTGTCTTTCTGTGGACCAGCTGTCATGTAGCATTTAGTCACCACCCCACTCATATTGCCCTCTCCGAGGACACCACCGTGACATGACTGCCTGCCTGCCAGTCACCAGGGCCTATTTTTACTCCTCCACCACCACAGCCAGAACCACCCCCAGGGGAAGAGACGGGAGGTCTCCCCTGACACGCAGACAGCTTCCGGAGGTCTCTGGCTCGCTAGCATGCCCCCTCCCTCTCAATTCAGCACTGAACCAACTGAAGGCCCACACACTCACATGCTTCAACCTTTTTTTGGCTGACAACATTCAGATCCAAGCGGATCTTCATCAGGACCGTCCAGGCCGAAATGTCACTCTATGTGACGGCGCTGAGCCTCAGCGTGACGGGGTTGACACGCGGCAGTCAACTCCGTCACAGACCAGCAAAGAGAGAAAGAGAGTATGCTCCCAGTGTTTTTTTTTGTTGTGTGTGAGGAGTGGGGCGTGACAGGAAGGATTTGGAGGGAAACGTATTTGAGCGGATATCCTGGCGAGCTAATCTACTGCCCCAGAGCTGATGAGACCCATCCGACAGCTGGAATGGGATCGATCGTCCTTAAACTAGGGAGAGAGTGTGTGTGTTTTTGGTTTTCCTGTCTTTGTGGGGAAAGGGGACATGTAGTCAGATGCACAATAGAAGGCATTCAACCGAAATGTGTCTTCCACATTTAACCCAACCCCTCTGAATCAGAGAGGGTTGCCTTAATCGACGTCCACGTCATCGACGCCCGAGGAGCAGTTGTTGTTGGGGGTTAACTGCTGTTGGGGGTTAACTGCTGTTGGGGGTTAACTGCTGTTAGGGGTTAACTGCTGTTGGGGGTTAACTGCTGTTGGGGGTTAACTGCTGTTGGGGGTTAACTGCTGTTGGGGGTTAACTGCTGTTGGGGGTTAACTGTTGTTGGGGGTTAACTGCTGTTGGGGGTTAACTGAAAGGCAGATTTTTCCACCTCAGAGATTCAAACCAATGAAATTTCTATGACTGGTCCAACGCTCTTAACCGCTAGGCTACCTGACCAGAAGTCAAGTGGACAACGCTCTTAACCGCTAGGCTACCTGACCAGAAGTCAAGTGGACAACGCTCTTAACCGCTAGGCTACCTGACCAGAAGTCAAGTGGACAATGCTCTTAACCGCTAGGCTACCTGACCAGAAGTCAAGTGGACAACGCTCTTAACCGCTAGGCTACCTGACCAGAAGTCAAGTGGACAACGCTCTTAACCGCTAGGCTACCTGACCAGAAGTCAAGTGGACAACGCTCTTAACCGCTAGGCTACCTGACCAGAAGTCAAGTGGACAACGCTCTTAACCGCTAGGCTACCTGACCAGAAGTCAAGTGGACAACGCTCTTAACCGCTAGGCTACCTGACCAGAAGTCAAGTGGACAACGCTCTTAACCGCTAGGCTACCTGACCAGAAGTCAAGTGGACAACGCTCTTAACCGCTAGGCTACCTGACCAGAAGTCAAGTGGACAACGCTCTTAACCGCTAGGCTACCTGACCAGAAGTCAAGTGGACAACGCTCTTAACCGCTAGGCTACCTGACCAGAAGTCAAGTGGACAACGCTCTTAACCGCTAGGCTACCTGACCAGAAGTCAAGTGGACAACGCTCTTAACCGCTAGGCTACATGACCAGAAGTCAAGTGGACAACGCTCTTAACCGCTAGGCTACCTGACCAGAAGTCAAGTGGACAACGCTCTTAACCGCTAGGCTACCTGACCAGAAGTCTAGTGGACAACGCTCTTAACCGCTAGGCTACCTGACCAGAAGTCTAGTGGACAACGCTCTTAACCGCTAGGCTACCTGACCAGAAGTCAAGTGGACAACGCTCTTAACCGCTAGGCTACCTGACCAGAAGTCAAGTGGACAACGCTCTTAACCGCTAGGCTACCTGACCAGAAGTCCTCACAAGGATAGTAAAATAAGGATAATTCGGACATTGAGGACAGTTCACACCACAAGGAAAAGGCTATTTTAGGCTTAGGGGTTAAGTTTAGGGTTGGGGTTACAATTAGGGTTAGGATTAGGATTAGAATCAGGTTCAGGGGTTAAGGGTTACATTCAGGGTTTGGGGTTAAGGTTAAGGTTAGGGAAAATAGGATATTGAATGGGAATCTATTGTTTGGGGGGAAGGCGAGGGTTGTAAAGGGGGAACGCGATGGTTGTAGAGGGGGAAGGAGAGGGGTGTGAAGGGGGAAGGAGAGGGGAGTAGAGGGGGAAGGAGAGGGGTGTGAAGGGGGAAGGAGAGGGGAGTAGAGGGGGAAGGAGAGGGGTGTGAAGGGGGAAGGAGAGGGGAGTAGAGGGGAGTAGAGGGGTGTAGAGGGGAGTAGAGGGGAGTAGAGGGGAGTAGAGGGGTGTAGAGGGGAGTAGAGGGGTGTAGAGGGGGAAGGAGAGGGGTGTGAAGGGGGAAGGAGAGGGGTGTGAAGGGGGAAGGAGAGGGGAGTAGAGGGGGGAGGAGAGGGGTGTAGAGGGGGAAGGAGAGGGGTGTGAAGGGGGAAGGACAGTGGTGTAGAGGGGGAAGGAGAAGGGTGTGAAGGGGGAAGGAGAGGGGTGTAGAGGGGGAAGGAGAGGGGAGTAGAGGGGGAAGGACAGGGGTGTAGAGGGGGAAGGAGAGGGGAGTAGAGGGGGAAGGAGAGGGGAGTAGAGGGGGAAGGTGAGGGGAGTAGAGGGGGAAGGAGAGGGGTGTAGAGGGGGAAGGAGAGGGGAGTAGAGGGGGAAGGAGAGGGGTGTAGATGGGGAAGGCGAGGGGTGTAGAGGGGGAAGGACAGGGGTGTAGAGGCGGAAGTAGAGGGGTGTAGAGACGGAAGTAGAGGGGTGTGAAGGGGGAAGGAGAGGGGAAGGAGAGGGGTATAGAGGGGGAAGGAGAGGGGGAAGGAGAGGGGTGTGAAGGGGGAAGGAGAGGGGTGTGAAGGGGGAAGGAGAGGGGAGTAGAGGGGAAGGAGAGGGGTGTGAAGGGGGAAGGAGAGGGGAAGGAGAGGGGTATAGAGGGGGAAGGAAAGGGGGAAGGAGAGGGGTGTGAAGGGGGAAGGAGAGGGGAGTAGAGGCGGAAGGAGAGGGGTGTCAAGGGGGAAGGAGAGGGGAGTAGAGGGGGAAGGAGAGGGGTGTGAAGGGGGAAGGAGAGGGGAAGGAGAGGGGTATAGAGGGGGAAGGAGAGGGGGAAGGAGAGGGGAGTAGAGGGGGAAGGAGAGGGGTATAGAGGGGGAAGGAGAGGGGTGTGAAGGGGGAAGGAGAGGGTGTAGAGGCGGAAGGAGAGGGGTGTGAAGGGGGAAGGAGAGGGGAGTAGAGGGGTGTAGAGGGGGAAGGAGAGGAGTAGAGGCGGAAGGAGAGGGGTGTGAAGGGGGAAGGAGAGGGGAGTAGAGGCGGAAGGAGAGGGGTGTGAAGGGGGAAGGAGAGGGGAGTAGAGGGGGAAGGAGAGGGGTGTAGAGGGGGAAGGAGAGGGGAAGGAGAGGGGTGTGAAGGGGGAAGGAGAGGGGAGTAGAGGCGGAAGGAGAGGGGTGTGAAGGGGGAAGAAGAGGGGAGTAGAGGGGGAAGGAGAGGGGTGTGAAGGGGGAAGGAGAGGGGAAGGAGAGGGGTATAGAGGGGGAAGGAGAGGGGGAAGGAGAGGGGTGTAGAGGGGGAAGGAGAGGGGTGTGAAGGGGGAAGGAGAGGGGTGTGAAGGGGGAAGGAGAGGGTGTAGAGGGGGAAGGAGAGGGGAGTAGAGGGGGAAGGTGAGGGGAGTAGAGGCGGAAGGAGAGGGTGTAGAGGCGGAAGGAGAGGGGTGTGAAGGGGGAAGGAGAGGGTGTAGAGGGAGAAGGAGAGGGGTGTAGAGGGGGAAGGAGAGGGGAGTAGAGGGGAAGGACAGGGGTGTAGAGGGGGAAGGTGAGGGGAGTAGCGGGGGAAGGAGAGGGGTGTGAAGGGGGAAGGAGAGGGGTGTAGAGGGGGAAAGATAGGGGAGTAGAGGGGGAAGGAGAAGGGTGTGAAGGGGGAAGGAGAGGGGAGTAGAGGGGGAAGGAGAGGGGTGTAGAGGGGGAAGGAGAGGGGAGTAGAGGGGGAAGGACAGGGGAGTAGAGGGGGAAGGACAGCGGTGTAGAGGGGGAAGGAGAGGGGTGTAGAGGGGGAAGGAGAGGGGTGTGAAGTGGGAAGGAGAGGGGTGTGAAGGGGGAAGGAGAGGGTTGTAATGGGGGAAGGAGAGGGGTGTAGAGGGGGAAGGAGAGGGGAGTAGAGGGGGAAGGAGAGGGGAGTAGAGGGGGAAGGACAGGGGTGTAGAGGGGGAAGGTGAGGGGAGTAGAGGGGGAAGGAGAGGGGTGTGAAGGGGGAAGGAGAGGGTGTAGAGGGGGAAGGAGAGGGGAGTAGAGGGGGAAGGAGAGGGGAGTAGAGGGGGAAGGACAGGGGTGTAGAGGGGGAAGGAGAGGGGTGTAGAGGGGGAAAGATAGGGGAGTAGAGGGGGAAGGAGAAGGGTGTGAAGGGGGAAGGAGAGGGGAGTAGAGGGGGAAGGAGAGGGGTGTGAAGGGGGAAGGAGAGGGGAAGGAGAGGGGTATAGAGGGGGAAGGAGAGGGGTGTAGAGGGGGAAGGAGAGGGGTGTGAAGGGGGAAGGAGAGGGGTGTGAAGGGGGAAGGAGAGGGTGTAGAGGGAGAAGGAGAGGGGTGTAGAGGGGGAAGGAGAGGGGAGTAGAGGGGGAAGGACAGGGGTGTAGAGGGGGAAGGTTTGGGGAGTAGCGGGGGAAGGAGAGGGGTGTGAAGGGGGAAGGAGAGGGGTGTAGAGGGGGAAAGATAGGGGAGTAGAGGGGGAAGGAGAAGGGTGTGAAGGGGGAAGGAGAGGGGAGTAGAGGGGGAAGGAGAGGGGTGTAGAGGGGGAAGGAGAGGGGAGTAGAGGGGGAAGGAGAGGGGAGTAGAGGGGGAAGGACAGGGGTGTAGAGGGGGAAGGAGAGGGGTGTAGAGGGGGAAGGAGAGGGGTGTGAAGTGGGAAGGAGAGGGGTGTGAAGGGGGAAGGAGAGGGTTGTAGAGGGGGAAGGAGAGGGGTGTAGAGGGGGAAGGAGAGGGGAGTAGAGGGGGAAGGAGAGGGGAGTAGAGGGGGAAGGACAGGGGTGTAGAGGGGGAAGGTGAGGGGAGTAGAGGGGGAAGGAGAGGGGTGTGAAGGGGGAAGGAGAGGGGAAGGAGAGGGATATAGAAGGGGAAGGAGAGGGGGAAGGAGAGGGGTGTAGAGGGGGAAGGAGAGGGGTGTGAAGGGGGAAGGAGAGGGTGTAGAGGGGGAAGGAGAGGGGTGTAGAGGGGGAAGGAGAGGGTGTAGAGGGGGAAGGAGAGGGGAGTAGAGGGGGAAGGAGAGGGGAGTAGAGGGGGAAGGACAGGGGTGTAGAGGGGGAAGGAGAGGTGTGTAGAGGGGGAAAGATAGGGGAGTAGAGGGGGAAGGAGAAGGGTGTGAAGGGGGAAGGAGAGGGGAGTAGAGGGGGAAGGAGAGGGGTGTGAAGGGGGAAGGAGAGGGGAAGGAGAGGGGTATAGAGGGGGAAGGAGAGGGGTGTAGAGGGGGAAGGAGAGGGGTGTGAAGGGGGAAGGAGAGGGGTGTGAAGGGGGAAGGAGAGGGTGTAGAGGGAGAAGGAGAGGGGTGTAGAGGGGGAAGGAGAGGGGAGTAGAGGGGGAAGGACAGGGGTGTAGAGGGGGAAGGTTTGGGGAGTAGCGGGGGAAGGAGAGGGGTGTGAAGGGGGAAGGAGAGGGGTGTAGAGGGGGAAAGATAGGGGAGTAGAGGGGGAAGGAGAAGGGTGTGAAGGGGGAAGGAGAGGGGAGTAGAGGGGGAAGGAGAGGGGTGTAGAGGGGGAAGGAGAGGGGAGTAGAGGGGGAAGGAGAGGGTAGTAGAGGGGGAAGGACAGGGGTGTAGAGGGGGAAGGAGAGGGGTGTAGAGGGGGAAGGAGAGGGGTGTGAAGGGGGAAGGAGAGGGGTGTGAAGGGGGAAGGAGAGGGTTGTAGAGGGGGAAGGAGAGGGGTGTAGAGGGGGAAGGAGAGGGGAGTAGAGGGGGAAGGAGAGGGGAGTAGAGGGGGAAGGACAGGGGTGTAGAGGGGGAAGGTGAGGGGAGTAGAGGGGGAAGGAGAGGGGTGTGAAGGGGGAAGGAGAGGGGAAGGAGAGGGATATAGAAGGGGAAGGAGAGGGGGAAGGAGAGGGGTGTAGAGGGGGAAGGAGAGGGGTGTGAAGGGGGAAGGAGAGGGTGTAGAGGGGGAAGGAGAGGGGTGTAGAGGGGGAAGGAGAGGGTGTAGAGGGGGAAGGAGAGGGGAGTAGAGGGGGAAGGAGAGGGGAGTAGAGGGGGAAGGACAGGGGTGTAGAGGGGGAAGGAGAGGTGTGTAGAGGGGGAAAGATAGGGGAGTAGAGGGGGAAGGAGAAGGGTGTGAAGGGGGAAGGAGAGGGGAGTAGAGGGGGAAGGAGAGGGGTGTAGAGGGGGAAGGAGAGGGGAGTAGAGGGGGAAGGAGAGGGGAGTAGAGGGGGAAGGACAGGGGTGTAGAGGGGGAAGGAGAGGGGTGTAGAGGGGGAAGGAGAGGGGTGTAGAGGGGGAAGGAGAGGGGTGTGAAGGGGGAAGGAGAGGGGTGTGAAGGGGGAAGGAGAGGGTTGTAGAGGGGGAAGGAGAGGGGTGTAGAGGGGGAAGGAGAGGGGAGTAGAGGGGGAAGGAGAGGGGAGTAGAGGGGGAAGGACAGGGGTGTAGAGGGGGAAGGTGAGGGGAGTAGAGGGGGAAGGAGAGGGTGTAGAGGGGGAAGGAGAGGGGTGTGAAGGGGGAAGGAGGTTTTGGCTCAACGTCTTGGCTCATCTAAAACCAAATCAAATCAAATTTTATTGGTCACATACACATGGTTAGCAGATGTTAATGCGAGTGTAGCGAAATGCTTGTGCTTCTACTTCCGACCATGCAGTCTGCAGCTGCGTGGTATAGTCCAGGAAGTGGCTCCATTTCACCAACAGCTGGCCAGCATAACCATCCAATCTCTTCTCCATGTCCCTGAGGACGTCTACATGACATGAATCCATCAATCCTGGTGTGAGTGTGACACGTGCTCCACATGCTCCCTGCTGTCACTCCTCTTCTCTCCCTGCATCCTCACCCATTGTATTGCCTCCCCTAATCTATCTCCCCACACACTCACAGTCCTATTTATACAACAGCAGAAAGCAGCAGACTTTTTGGAATAAAGACTGACATCGTTTAATGCTGTGAGATGAAGGCCTGGCAGATTATACTGGTGGGGTTTTAACGGGACCGGTGGAGAGGGAGAGTGAGTATGCTAGCGCTGAGCTAACGCAGCAGAGCTAATGCCAGTGGATGGATGGGGCTAACGCTAATGGTAACGCTAATGTTACAGGGTCAGGGCAGTGACAGGCTTTCCCCATCCCCTGTGTATCTGCCTCTCAAACACAGGATGGTAATCTCAGTTTAAATAAACAAATCCCCAGCCGCAATCCAATCAAACCTATAATACCCTGACATTGCCGTGGTCCGCCTAGCACCACAGATGCCCCACCCTTCGCCTGTCACACACACTAGTGCACACTCTAATGTAAACGCAAACACATACACACTCACATATAAAAATACGTAGCAATAGTAAGTGCACTCACAAATACACACACATGCACCTACACACACGCGGCCCTCTTTGATACCCAGCTGGCGGTGTTTAATGCTGTCTGGGGGATTTAATCCAGATTACCAGGCGTAAAGTCACTGAGTTTTCCTCAGAGCACTGCCAGCCTCTTAGCTCGAACCACACACACACACACACACACACACACACACACACACACACACACACACACACACACACACACACACACACACACACACACACACACACACACACACACACACACACACACACACACACACACACACACACACACACACACACACCAAAAGGATACTCTAGGGGGTGCTGTGTGTCAAGGACAGTCCAGCTAGAGGTCTAAACACAAACCAGATTAACCTGCTGTCACCATAAAGCCATCTGTCTTGCTCTCTGTCTCTGTCGCTCTGTCACTCTCTCTCTCTCTCTCTCTCTCTCTCTCTCTGTCTGTCTCTGTCGCTCTGTCAAACTCTCTCTCTCTCTCTGTCTGTCTGTCGCTCTGTCACTCTCTCTCTCTCTCTCTCTGTCTGTCTCTGTCGCTCGGACACTCTCTCTCTCTCTCTGTCTGTCTCTGTCGCTCGGACACTCTCTCTCTCTCTCTCTCTGTCTGTCTCTGTCGCTCTGTCACTCTCTCTCTCTCTGTCTGTCTCTGTCGCTCTGTCACTCTCTCTCTCTCTCTGTCTGTCTCTGTCGCTCTGTCACTCTCTCTCTCTCTGTCTGTCTCTGTCGCTCTGTCACTCTCTCTCTCTCTCTCTCTGTCTGTCTCTGTCGCTCGGACACTCTCTCTCTCTCTCTCTCTCAATTCAATTCAAGGGGCTTTATTGGCATGGGAAGCATATTGCCACATTGCCAAAGCAAAAAAATAGATAATAAACAAAAGTGAAATAAACAATACAAATGATCAGTAAACATTACACAGTTCCAAAAGAATAAAGGCATTTCAAATGTCATATTATGTCTATATATAGTGTTGTAACGATGTGCAGATAGTTTTAAAGTACAAAAGGGAAAATAAATAAACGTAAATATGGGTTGTATTTACAATGGTTGCCCTTTTCTTGTGGCAACAGGTCACAAATCTTACTGCTGTGATGGCACACTGTGGTATTTCACCCAGTAGATATTGGAGTTTATCCAAATTGGGTTTGTTATCAAATTCTTTTTGGATCTGTGTAATCTGAGGGAAATATGTGTCTCTAATATGGTCATACATTGGGAAGGAGGTTAGGAAATACATCTCAGTTTCCACCTCATTTTGTGGGCAGTGTGCACATAGCCTGTCTTCTCTTGAGAGCCAGGTCTGCCTACGGTGTCCTATCTCAATAGCAAGGCTATGCTCACTGAGTCTGTACATAGTCAAAGCTTTCCTTACGTTTGGCTCTGTCACAGTGGTCAGGTATTCTGCCACTGTGTACTCTCTGTTTAGGGCCAAATAGCATTCTAGTTTGCTCTGTTTTTTTTGTTAATTCTTTCCAATGTGTCAAGTAATTATCTTTTTGTTTTCTCATGATTTGGTTGGGTCTATCTGTGTTGCTGTCCTGGGGCTCTGTTGGGTCTGTTTGTGTTTGTGAACAGAGCCCCAGGACCAGCTTGCTTAGGGGACTCTTCTCCGGGTTCATCTCTCTGTAGGTGATGGCTTTGTTATGGAAGATTTGGGAATCACTTCCTTTTAGGTGGTTGTAGAATTTAACAGCTATTTTCTGGATTTTGATCATTAGCGGGTATCGGCCTAATTCTGCTCTGAATGCATTGTTTGGTGTTTTACCTTGTACACGGAGGATCATTTAGCAGAATTCTGCATGCAGAGTCTCAATTTGTTGCTTGTCCCATTTTGTGAATTCCTGGTTGGTGAGCGGACCCCAGACATCACACCCATAAAGGTTGTGAGGTTTACAGCTTTGTGGAAGTTACCTGTGGCACTGATGTTTAGGCCGAGGTATGTGTAGTTTTTTTTGTGCTCTAGGGCAATGGTGTCTAGATGGAATTTGGATTTGTGGTCCTGGCGACTGGACCTTTTTTGGAACACCATTATTTTTTATCTTATTGAGATTTACTGTCAGGGCCCAGGTCTGGCTGAAACTGTGCAGAAGATCTAGGTG
The DNA here is from genome assembly GCF_016432855.1 of Salvelinus namaycush. Taxonomy (NCBI): domain Eukaryota; kingdom Metazoa; phylum Chordata; class Actinopteri; order Salmoniformes; family Salmonidae; genus Salvelinus; species Salvelinus namaycush. Next base: position 8,590,082 of record NC_052321.1, on the reverse strand, counting down.
CTGCTGTTGGCCCTCCTTGGTTGGTTACAGAAGCACCAGATCATCAGCAAACAGTAGACATTTGACTTCAGATTCCAGTAGGGTGAGGCCAGGTGCTGCAGACTGTTCTGGTGCCCTTGCCAATTCATTGATATATATGTTGAAGACTGTGGGGCTTATGTGTATGTTCCCAATATGTCAAGTAGAGAACAATATGTACGTTCCCAATATGTCAAGTAAAGAACAATATGTATGTTCCCAATATGTCAAGTAAAGAACAATATGTACGTTCCCAATATGTCAAATAAAGAACAATATGTACGTTCCCAATATGTCAAGTAAAGAACAATATGTACGTTCCCAATATGTCAAATAAAGAACAATATGTACGTTCCCAATATGTCAAGTAGAGAACAATATGTATGTTCCCAATATGTCAAGTAGAGAACAATATGTACGTTCCCAATATGTCAAGTAAAGAACAATATGTATGTTCCCAATATGTCAAGTAAAGAACAATATGTACGTTCCCAATATGTCAAGTAGAGAACAATATGTACGTTCCCAATATGTCAAGTAAAGAACAATATGTACGTTCCCAATATGTCAAATAAAGAACAATATGTACGTTCCCAATATGTCAAATAAAGAACAATATGTACGTTCCCAATATGTCAAGTAGAGAACAATATGTACGTTCCCAATATGTCAAGTAAAGAACAATATGTACGTTCCCAATATGTCAAGTAGAGAACAATATGTACGTTCCCAATATGTCAAATAAAGAACAATATGTACGTTCCCAATATGTCAAGTAGAGAACAATATGTACGTTCCCAATATGTCAAGTAAAGAACAATATGTATGTTCCCAATATGTCAAGTAAAGAACAATATGTACGTTCCCAATATGTCAAGTAGAGAACAATATGTACGTTCCCAATATGTCAAGTAAAGAACAATATGTACGTTCCCAATATGTCAAATAAAGAACAATATGTACGTTCCCAATATGTCAAGTAGAGAACAATATGTACGTTCCCAATATGTCAAGTAAAGAACAATATGTACGTTCCAAATATGTCAAGTAGAGAACAATATGTACGTTCCCAATATGTCAAGTAGAGAACAATATGTACGTTCCCAATATGTCAAGTAGAGAACAATATGTACGTTCCCAATATGTCAAATAAAGAACAATATGTACGTTCCAAATATGTCAAATAAAGAACATTATGTACGTTCCCAATATGTCAAATAAAGAACAATATGTACGTTCCCAATATGTCAAGTAGAGAACAATATGTATGTTCCCATATGTCAAGTAGAGAACAATATGTACGTTCCCAATATGTCAAATAAAGAACAATATGTTCCCACTATGTCAAATAAAGATCAATATGTACGTTCACAATATGTCAAATAAAGATCAATATGTACGTTCACAATATGTCAAAGAAAAACAGAAAAGTAGAGACAGGTTGAGAAAATGTCTTAAGTGAAATATGAATGAACACAAAGAGAGCCCAGGGCTGTATTCCCAGTCTCAGAGTTGGAGTGCTGATCTAGGACCAGGTCCTCCCTGTCCATTCATTATGATTTAAAAGGCAAAACTGATCGTAGATCAGCACTCCTACCCTGGCCTGTAGCCTGGGGCCTCCCACTCTCCCTTGATCAAAACAGCCTGGCTGATCAAATAAAAGAAGAACAGATCAACAGGTGTGGGGGACCAGACCACACCTAGCGTTCACAATCCCATTCACTCACACTCTGTGAGGGTACATGATCTGAGCACACGCACTCATTTTCCACCAGAATGGACAGCAAATGAATTGTCCCTTCTACATGGGAGGTGGTGCCTGGTCAGAATTCAGAGCACTCTCTCTCTCTCTCTCTCCTCCTCTCTCTCTCTCGCTCTCCCAGCCTGATGCACTGTAAATTAGGCCGAAAATGAAGTATTAACCTCCTGAGATGCAGAGGGTTTTCTTAATGCACTTTGATTCATTTTTTCATTTCATCATACCAATGCACCATACAAGTATTTAATTGTACTATTTAATTGGAATCAGATGGTGGAAAGGAGAAAGAAAATAATCGTGCCAGTGTCAGAGTTTAACAACACGAAGAGGATAATTATATGCGTGTGTATGTGTACACACAGACATGGGGGTTAGTGTGTACGTGTGTATGTGCATGCATGTACAGTATGAACGTGTTTCTGCCTGTGTGTGTGTGTGTGTGTGTGTGCGTGCCTGTGTGTGTATCAGGGTCCCCTATTTGAATGGGGATGGAGGTGTAACATTACATCACAGTGTGGTGGCAGCCTTCAGGTGTGACAGGTTATTATCCTCTGTCATTGTTTAATTCCTGCTCATTAAATGTACCAGACAATGATGAAGCACCTCAATCCCCAGCAAGCTCCCCTCCTCTCCTCTCCGTCTTCCTCCCTTTTCTTTTCTCCCTCTTTTTAGTTCTCTTTATGGTTTTTGTATCAAGGTCGATTTGACCAAGTTCTCAGCCCCACTTTACCACTCGTTCAAACCACTTCATTCTATCTATTTAATTCAACCATTCATTCAAACCTTCATTCAACCCTTTCATTGGATATCTAGTTTCAATATGTCTTGATGTATTGCTTCCCGTCGTCATGTGATCTGAAGCAGCTGTATTATGCTGGAGATATTTAGCATACTGTGGGAAGACTTTGGCTCTTTGACAGGCCAAAGACGACAGAGTGAGTGTGAGTGTGTTTGAGTGAGTGCATGCATTTGCTTGTGTGTGTGTGTGTGTTTTTATATATTCATGCTTGTGTACGCTTGTGCAAGCTTTCGAGTGTGTATGTGTGTGTCTATGTATGTGTGTGTGTGTGTGTGTGTGTGTGTGTGTGTGTGTGTGTGATTGTCTGTTCATGTGTGTGTCTATGTGTGTGTGTGTGTGTGATTAGTCTTTATCAGTCTGTGTGTAGCAAGGTGATGCTACCTGAGAGCGACGGAGCACAGCGAAGAAGAGACAAAAAGAAGCTCTGGTGTAATTATGCTTTCATTTCATGGCCAAGTGTTTAGTGGATGTGCCGTGCCTGCACAACGCCTCATTACAATCATTACTCATCAGAAATACTAACATACTTTCTCTCTCTCACTGCGGGGTGACTAAATGGAGGAAGAGAGGTTTTAAGAATAGAATTAAACTGTATTGATCCGCTACGCACTGCATCGGAGACTTGTCTTTTTGCTGACATAGTACCCACCCTACTGTTCTAGTCTAGTCCTGTTGTACTATGTACAAATACAGTGCATTCGGAAACTATTCAGACAACTTGAATTTTCCCACATTTTGTTACATTAAAGCCTTATTCTAAAATGGATTAAATATGTAGTTTTTCCCCACTTCAATCTACACACAATACCCCATAATAAGAAAGTGAAAACAGGTTTTTAGAAATGTATGCACATTTGTGACCTACCGGCTTGATTCGCTCTTATGTAGCAACATTTGAAAATGTGCTTTTTTACATTGGATAAAAGGAGACTCAGAGCAAGAAAATGGTATATCATTAACTACAGTTGAGGATAAATAGGAAAGTAATTCTGCTTTTGAAACTTGTAACCTCACTTTTGAGAAAATGGTCTTTGAATGTTTTGGTACTACTACTGGAGAGCTCTTCTTTGTCTACACCCATTCAGCATCATTCACACCCTCTTAACCGTTAGTCCCACCCAGCTGTTTAAGGATTGATCCTAGCGTTCTGTCCTAACAACAGCAGTCAAGAACCCAAGCTAACTGGTTAACGTTGGCTAGCTTGCTAGCTACTTCCAGAGACAAATGAGAGAACAGCTCACTCTCACCATTTTACTCACCCTAGCAGAGCTGGTTAGGCTGGTTTTATGTTATCCAGAGCGTTGGTGACTGTAACTGTGCTGCTGGCAACAATTTACGCTTTTTTTGCCAATGTTCACCGACACCGGCCATATTCAACGGGTGTTGAGCTTTCGTAAATGTGTCAGTTATTCTGTGCTCTGGCACACTCAGACGAGAGTGCTCTGAAATCGGAGAAGATAGTCAGAGCGGATTTACCAGCTACGTCATTAACAGTGACGTCATTAACATTCTACTGAAATTGTGATCTTGCATTGTGGAGACTTTTGTTAAGACATGTAGCTAACTAGCTAGCTAAACAAGGAACCATACTCCCAACTCATGATGTTACTACCCTGCATGAATCTGCAGGTAGCTAACCAACCAGGTTCAATGTTAGCTAGCTAACATTAGGCTATAACTAGCAAAGCAAATGGCTCTGAGATACAAATAATATTACTACACAGATCATGCACGTAATGTTAGCTAGCTGACCTAACAGCAGTTACCTTCGTAACTGGCTAACATTGTCTAGCTTGCTAGCTACTTCCAGAGACAAATGAGAGAACAGCTCACTCTCACCATTTTACTCTCCCTAGCAGAGCTGGTTAGGCTGTTTTCATGTTATACAGAGCGTTGGTGACTGTAAATGTGCTGCTGGCAACAATTTAATTACTCTTTTTTTGACAACGTTTACTGAAACCGGCCATATTCAATGTGTGTTGAGCGTTCGTAAAATCGTCAGTTATTTTGCGCTCTGGCACTCAGATGAGAGTGCTCTGAAATCAGAGTAGATAGTCAGTGGATACTTGCATAGTGGAGTCTTTTGTTAAGACCTGTAGCTAACACACTTGAATGTTGAAAAAGTCAATTGGCCTGAATAATTTCCGATTGCACTGTATAATGATGGCCAGCACGGAGCAAATGGAATGGCATAAAACACCTGGAAAGCATGTGTTTGTGTAACGATCGTTTTTGGGTGAGAGAGTGGACCAAGGCGCAGCGGGTGATGAATACATAATGATTTATTTGACAAGACGAACACTGACACGAAATACACTATATAATTACAAAATAACAAACGCACGTAGACAGACCTGAACTAACGAACTTACATATACACGAAGAACGCATGAACAGGAACAGACTACATAAAATGAACGAACAAACCGAAACAGTCCCGTGTGGTGCATAGACACAGACACGGAAGACAACCACCCACAACAATCAATGTGAAAACACCTACCTTAATAATATGGCTCTCAATCAGAGGAAATGAAAACCACCTGCCTCTAATTGAGAACCATATCAGGTCACCCTTTAACAAACATAGAAACACATAACATAGACTACCCACCCAAACTCACGCCCTGACCGTCAAACACATACAAAATAACAGAAAACCGGTCAGGAACGTGACAGTTTGATGTATTTGATACCATTCCACTGATTCAGCTCCAATCATTACCACGAGCCCGTCCTCCCCAATTAAGCTGCCACCAATCTCCTGTGCATACAATCATACCACACCAGTACAGCAGTTGGACATGTTATAGAACTGTCTTTATAAGACTTTTAATAATGTTTGGGATTCTAGCACCTCAAACATCTTTGAAACATTGAAATTACTGTACTTTACCGTAAACAGGGCAGAGAATTCTACTCAGCTATGGAATTGATCTGAAGTTCTCATCCCAAGTTACCTTGCATTACAGCATGGTGTGTGCTGACAGAGCACTCCTAATCGCCATAGCAGCAGCTGACAATCAATGGCTATGGTACCTGTGCTAGGTGTGTGGCTCTAAACATTTCAGGAGAGGCAATTATAGGTTCACATAGGTGTCTGTAAGTCCCTGACTAATGCATGCTGTGGTGGTGGTGGTGTGTGTGTGTGATAGATAGAATGTTACAGAGGGCAGATATATGTAAATTAAGCCTCTCCTGGTATGAAGATGGCACCCCACAGAGATCCTACAGCAGGCTGGGAGAGCAAGATCATCACTCTCTCAATGGGAGGGCCACACACACACACACACACACACACACACACACACACACACACACACACACACACACACACACACACACACACACACACACACACACACACACACACACACACACACACACACACACACAGATAGAGAAAGGGGTCGTGTCCAAATACCTATACTAGTGTACTGCATATTGAAATTGCATACTATCTACTAATCGTCGCTAACTGTTTAGCACATACCGTTAGGTAAAAAGTATGCCACGGCCACAACACAAAACTTGGCTACTGATTGGCTGAGTAGGTGGGGCGAGGCCGAGTGCAGGTGGATTTTTCCAAATTCAACCAGCCTGATAATAGCTAATTTCCAATTTGAGAAATTACCCTAAACTCTGAACAGAATATGAATGGAGTCATAGGCCTACTCAGGCTGGTTATAGACAGACTATCACATTCAACCTAATGGAGTCATAGGCCTACTCAGGCTGGTTATAAACAGACTATCACATTCAACCTAATGGAGTTATAGGTCTACTCAGGCTGGTTATAAACAGACTATCACATTCAACCTAATGGAGTCATAGGCCTACTCAGGCTGGTTATAAACAGACTATCACATTCAACCTAATGGAGGTATAGGTCTACTCAGGCTGGTTATAAACAGACTATCACATTCAACCTAATGGAGTTATAGGTCTACTCAGGCTGGTTATAAACAGACTATCACATTCAACCTAATGGAGTCATAGGCCTACTCAGGCTGGTTATAAACAGACTATCACATTCAACCTAATGGAGGTATAGGTCTACTCAGGCTGGTTATAAATAGACTATCACATTCAACCTCATGGAGTTATAGGCCTACTCAGGCTGGTTATAAACAGACTATCACATTCAACCTAATGGAGGTATAGGTCTACTCAGGCTGGTTATAAACAGACTATCACATTCAACCTCATGGAGTTATAGGCCTACTCAGGCTGGCTATAAACAGACTATCACATTCAACCTAATGGAGTCATAGGCCTACTCAGGCTGGTTATAAACAGACTATCACATTCAACCTAATGGAGGTATAGGTCTACTCAGGCTGGCTATAAACAGACTATCACATTCAACCTAATGGAGTTATAGGCCTACTCAGGCTGGTTATAGGCAGAATATCACATTCAACCTATACCTTAGTAGACCATATAGCCATATCCTATTTAAAAAGAACTGAAGACAGAAACAGATAATTTGGTTCCATATTTATTAGTGAAGCCAAAGTGCTGAAACATATTGTTGAAGTCAGAAGAATACATATACTTAGGTTGGAGAAATTAAAACTAGTTTTTCAACCACTCCCCAAATTTCTTGTTAACAAATTATAGTTTTGGCAAGTCGGTTAGGACATCTACTTTGTGCATGACAAGTCATTTTTCCAACAATTGTTTACAGACAGATTATTTCACGTATAATTCACTGTATCGCAATTCCAGTGGGTCAGAAGTGTACATACAGTAAGTTGACTGTGCATTTAAACATCATGGAAAATTCCAGAAAATTATGTCATGGCTTAAGAAACTTCTGATAGGCTAATTGACATCATTTGAGTCAATTGGAGGTGTACCTGTGGCTGTATTTCAAGGCCTACCTTCAAACTTAGTGCTTCTTTGCTTGACATCATGGGAAAATCAAAAGAAATCAGCCAAGACCTCAGAAAAAAATTGTAGACCTCCATAAATCTGATTAATCCTTGGGAGCAATTTCCAAACGCCTGAAGGTACCACGTTCATCTGTACAAACAATAGTACACAAGTATAAACACCATGTGACCACGCAGCCGTCATACCACTCAGGAAAAAGACGCATTCTGTCTCCTAGAGATTAACGTACTTTGGTGCGAAAAGTGCAAATCAATCCCAGAACAACAGCAAAGGACCTTGTGAAGATGCTGGAGGAAACAGGTACAAAAGTATCTATATCCACAGTATAACAAGTCCTATATCGATATAACCTGAAAGGCTGCTCAGCAAGGAAGAAGCCACTGCTCCAAAACAGCGATAAAAAAGCCAGACTATGGTTTGCAACTGCACATGGGGACAAAGATCGTACTTTTTGGAGAAATGTTCTCTGGTCTGATGAAGCAAAAATAGAACTGCTTGGCCATAATGACCATCATTATGTTTGGAGGAAAAGGGGGAGGCTTGCAAGCCGAAGAACACCATCCCAACAGTGAAGCTTGGGGGTGACAGCATCATGTTGTGGGGGTGCTTTGCTGCAGGAGGGACTGATGCACCTCACAAAATAGATGGCACCATGAGGAATGAAAATTATGTAGATATATTGAAGCAACATCTCAAGACATCAGTCAGGAAGTTAAAGCTTGGTCGCAAATGGGTCTTCCAAATGGACAATGACCCCAGGCATACTTCCAAAGTTGTGGCAAAATGGCTTAAGGACAACAAAGTCAAGGTATTGGAGTGGCCATCACAAATCCCTGACCTCAATCCTATAGAAAATTTGTGGGCAGAATTGAAAAGCGTGTGCGAGCAAGGAGGCCTACAAACCTGACTCAGTTACACCAGCTCTGTCAAGAGGAATGGGCCAAAATCCACTCAACGTATTGTGGGAAGCTTGTGTAAGGCTACCCGAAACGTTTGACCCAAGTTAAACAATTTAAAGGCAATGCTACCAAATACTAATTGAGTGTATGTAAACTTCTGACCCACTGGGAATGTGATGAAAGAAATAAAAGCTGAAATAAATCATTCTCTCTACTATTATTCTGACATTTCACATTCTTAAAATAAAGTGGTTATCCTAACTGACCTAACACAGGGAATTTTTACTATGATTAAATGTCAGGAATTGTGAAAAACTGAGTTTAAATGTATTTGGCTAAGGTGTATGTAAACTTCTGACTTCAACTGTATATACATTAAATCAAATAGCCTAGTAAACACACAAAAAACGTTTAAAAAGTTCACATTAAAAGGTATTTGCACAGAGAAACGTGGATAGTAGGGTACATTGCAAATTCAGAACCGCCGGAGAGCCACATAATAAACTAAAGGGAACGAGATGAGAATGACTGATAAGGCTTGATCCATTAATTCAATAGGTACAGCGCCTTTAGAAAAGTATTCACACCTCTTGACGTTTTGACATTTTGTTGTGTTACAGCCTGAATTTAAAATGGATTAAATTGAGATTGTGTCACTGGCCTACACAATACCCCATAATTGTCACATTGCTATGAAGGAGACAGGTGCAGGAATGTGTAATAGGGTTTTTTAGTGACACAAATTACAGCGTGCCATGTAAAGGTACGGGGACCAAGACCAAACAATTATGTATACAAAACATAGGGTTGAAACTCAAACAAAAAAGCGAGGATTACCTCGAATAAATACACCGGGGCGAGACCCGTAACACACACGCACATAATGAAACCACACTGGACGAGACCCGTAATCATCTGCACAATACAAGTGGCACGAAAGCCAAAACAACATAGCACAGGTACTCACACGACCAATGGACATTGGAACAATAATTGACCGCCAAATGGAGAACAAAGGGAACACTTATACAATTACTAATTAAATGGGAATAGGGATCAGGAGTGCATAATGACAGTTCCGGAGGGCTCCGTGTTCCGGAGGGCTCCGGAGGGCTCCGTGTTCCGGAGGGCTCCGTGACAATAATGTCAAAGTGGAATTATGTTTTTAGAAATGATAGAAAAATGAAAAGCTGAAAGGTCTCGAGTCAGTAAGTAATCAACCCCTTTGTTATGGCAAGTCTAAATCCGTTCAGTAGTAACAATGTACAAGTCACATCAAATCAAATCAAATTTTATTGGTCACATACACATGGTTAGCAGATGTTAATGCGAGTGTAGCGAAATGCTTGTGCTTCTAGTTACGACCATGCAGTAATATCTTTATCTATAAGTAATCTAACAATTTCACAACTACCTTATACACACAAGTGTAAAGGAATGAATAAGAATATGTACATATACAGTGGGGCAAAAAAGTATTTAGTCAGCCACCAATTGTGCAAGTTCTCCCACTTAACCTGTTGAGGACAGAGGGCGCTGTTTTCACTTTGGGGGAAAATTGTGCCCAATTTAAACGGCCTCGTACTCAATTCTTGCTCGTACAATTTGCATATTATTATTACTATTGGATAGAAAACACTCCCTAGTTTCTAAAACCGTTTGAATTATATCTGTGAGTAAAACAGAACTCCTTTTGCAGCAAACTTCCTGACAGGAAGTGGAAAATCTGAAATCGATGCACTGTTCTAGGGCCTGCCTATAAAAGGGCTTCATATATATCAGTATAGATGCACTTCATACGTCTTCCACTAGATGTCGACAAGCAGTGAGAGAAGAAATTGAGTGTGTAACTTGATCTGGGGTCGAATAATAGCTCTTGGTATGACGTGTCACCAGTTTCCTGTTTTCTGGAGAGCGCGAGAAGGGACCTGGATTTGCCTTCTGATAAGCTGTCGTTATGGACGACTAATATCTCCGGCTTTGATTTTATTTGATACATGTGACAATATCATCGTAAAGTATGTTTTTTCAATATAGTTTTATTATATTATTGAAATTTATTCGGGACGTTAGGCGTGTTGCGTTGTGTGCCTTTGTTCAGGAAGGAGAGCTTAGCGCCACTTTGCTAGCTTTCCGTGCTAATTGACTGGAGAAGAGGACATTCTAAATCCAAACAACGATTGTTCCCGACAAAGGACCCCTTGTACAACATTCTGATGAAAGATCATCAAAAGTAGGACCCATTTTATGATGCTATTTCATATATCTGTCGAACATGTGAAAAAGTCGTTTGCGCCCAGAGTTTGGGCACTCTCTCGCTATACCTAAGCTGGATGTCGTAATGAAGTTATTTTTAGAATTCTAACACGGCGATTGCATTAAGAACTAGTGTATCTATCATTTCCTATACAACATGTATTTTCTAGTAACGTTTATGAATAGTTATTTGGTCAGAATAGTTGGAGTGTCATAAAAATATCCGCACATTCTGGGAAAAAGATGCTACGTTAGCACAATGTATAACCACTGATTTCAGCTCTAAATATGCACATTTTCGAACAAAACATAAGTGTATGTATAACCTGATGTTATAGGACTGTCATCTGATGAAGGTTTATGAAGGTTAGTGAAAATTAATATCTTTTGCTGGTTTATTCCCTATCGCTAACGTGCCTATTGCTATCGCTAACGTGCCTTGATGAATGAATACGGTAGTGTGGTAGGCTATTATAGTAAGCTAATATAATGCTATATTGTGTTTTCGCTGTAAAACACTTAAAAAATCGGAAATATTGGCTGGATTCACAAGATTTTTGTCTTTAATTTGCTGTACACCATCGATTTTTCAGAAATGTTTTATGATGAGTATTTAGGTATTTGACGTTGGTGTCTGTAATTACTCTGGCTGCTTCGGTTCTATTTCTGACGGTAGCTGTGATGGTAGCTGCAATGTAAAACTGATTTATACCTCAAATATGCAAATATTTCGAACAAAACATAGATTTATTGTATAACATGTTATAAGACTGTCATCTGATGAAGTTGTTTCTTGGTTAGTTTGGTTGGTTCTTGGTTAGTTAGGTTGGCTTTGTGCATGCTACCTGTGCTGTGAAAAATCTCTGTGCTTTTTTGTATTTGGTGGTGAGCTAACATAAATATATGTGGTGTTTTCGCTGTAAAACATTTTAAAAATCGGACATGTTGAATGGATTCACAAGATGTGTATCTTTCATTTGCTGTATTGGACTTGTTAATGTGTGAAAGTTAAATATTTCTAAAAAATATCTTTTGAATTTCGCGCTCTGCCTTTTCAGTGGAATGTGGGAGGAGTTCCGCTAGCGGAACGCCGGTGCCAGACATGTTAAAAAGATGAGAGAGGCCTGTAGTTTTCATCATAGGTACACGTCAACTATGACAGACAAAATTAGAAAAAAATCCAGAAAATCACATTGTAGGATTTTTAATGAATTTATTTGCAAATTATTGTAACGGCGTTCCTCCTCCTCTTCATCCGAAAAGGAGGAGTAGTGATTTGACCAAACTGCAGCGTTGTAGTTCGACATAATATTTATTAAACAAAACAGAAAACACGACGAACACGAAACACTTGAGAATTTACAAAATAACAAACGCAGTCAACAGACCTGGACACGAACTTACATATAACGTGAAGAACGCAATAACAGGAAAACTGACTACATAAAACGAACGAACAAACAAAACCGAAAACAGTCCCGTGTGGCGTAACATACACTTACACAGACACAGGAGACAACCACCCACAACAAACAGTGTGAAAACACCTACCTTAATATGACTCTCAATCAGAGGAAATGAAAACCACCTGCCTCTAATTGAGAGCCATATCAGGTCACCCTTAAACCAACATAGAAACAGAAAACATAGACTGCCCACCCAAACTCACGTCCTGACCAACTAACACATACAAAACTAACAGAAAACAGGTCAGGAACGTGACATAACCCCCCCCTCAAGGTGCGAACTCCGGGCGCACCAGCACAAAGTCTAGGGGAGGGTCTGGGTGGGCGTCTGACCACGGTGGTGGCTCAGGCTCTGGGCGAGGTCCCCACCCCACCATAGTCAATCCCAGCTTACGTCTCCCCCTTAGAATGATCAACCTCATTTTACACCCACTTACTTTTAATGGTAACCTTAATATAAGGGGCAGCACCGGGACAAGGGGCAGCACCGGGATAAGGTAGCTCAGGACAGAGATATAGCACAGGACAGAGAGGTAGGTCAGGATAGAGAGGTAGCTCAGGATAGAGGGGCAACTCCGGACTGAAGGGCAGCTCCGGACAGAGAGACAGCTCTGGACTGAGGGGCAGTTCTGGATAAATGGCCGCTCTGGGCTGAGGGGCAGCTCATGACTGGCTGACGGCTCTGGACGCTCATGGCTCGCTGACGGCTCTGGACGCTCATGGCTGGCTGACGGCTCTGGACGCTCATGACTGGCTGACGGCTCTGGACGCTCATGGCTGGCTGACGGCTCTGGACGCTCATGGCTGGCTGACGGCTCTGGACGCTCATGGCTGGCTGACGGCTCTGGACGCTCATGGCTGGCTGACGGCTCTGGACGCTCATGGCTGGCTGACGGCTCTGGCAGATCCTGTCTGGTTGGCGGCTCTGGCAAATCCTGTCTGGTTGGCGGCTCTGGCAGATCCTGTCTGGTTGGCGGCTCTGGCAGATCCTGTCTGGTTGGCGGCTCTGGCAGATCCTGTCTGGTTGGCGGCTCTGGCAGATCCTGTCTGGTTGGCGGCTCTGGCAGATCCTGACTGACGAATGGCTCTAGCGGCTCCTGACTGACTAACGGCTCTGACGGCTCGGGACAGACGGGCGGCTCTAATGGCTCGGGACAGACGGATGGCTCAGACGGCGCTGGGGAGACGGATGGCTCAGACGGCGCTGGGGAGACGGATGGCTCAGACGGCGCTGGGGAGACGGATGGCTCAGACGGCGCTGAGGAGACGGATGGCTCAGATGGCGCTGCGGAGACGGATGGCTCAGACTGATCCTGTCTGGCGGAAGGCTTTGGCTGCTCCTGTCTGGCGGAAGGCTCTAGCGGCTCCTGTCTGGAGGAAGGCTCTAGCGGCTCCAGTCTGGCGGAAGGCTCTGTAGACTCATGGCAGACGGGCGGCTTTGCAGGCTCATGGCAGACGGGCGGCTTTGAAGGCTCAATACAGACGGGCAGTTCATGCGGCGCTTGGCAGACGGACAGTTCAGGCGCCGTTGGGCAGACGGCAGACTCTGGCCGGCTGAGACGCACTGTAGGCCTGGTGCGTGGTGCCGGAACTGGAGGCACCGGACTGGAGACACGCACTTCAAGCCTAGTGCGGGGAGCAGGGACAGGGCACACTGACCTCTCGAAGCGCACTATAGGCCTGGTGCGTGGTACCGGCACTGGTGGCACCGGGCTGAGTGCACGCACATCAGGACGAGTACGGGGAGAAGGAACAGTGCGTACAGGGCTCTGGAGACGCACAGGAGGCTTAGTGCGTGGTGCCGGAACTGGAGGCACTGGGCTGGAGACACGCACCATAGGGAGAGTGCGTGGAGGAGGAACAGGGCTCTGGAAACGCACTGGAAGCCTGGTGCGTGGAGTAGGCACTGGTGGTACTGGGCTGGGGCGGGGAGGTAGCGCCGGAAATACCGGACCGTGCAAGCGTACTGGCTCCCTTGAGCATTGAGCCTGCCCAACCTTACCTGGTTGAATGCTCCCCGTAGCCCGACCAGTGCGGGGAGGTGGAATAACCCGCACCGGGCTATGTAGGCGAACCGGGGACACCATGCGTAAGGCTGGTGCCATGTATGCCGGCCCGAGGAGACGCACTGGAGACCAGACGCGTTGAGCCGGCATCATGGCACCTGGCTCAATGCCCAATCTAGCCCTACCAGTGCGGGGAGGTGGAATAACCCGCACCGGGCTATGCACACGTACAGGAGACACCGTGCGCTCTACTGCGTAACACGGCGTCTGCCCGTACTCCCGCTCTCCACGGTTAGCCTGGGAAGTGGGCGCAGGTCTCCTACCTGCCCTTGGCCCACTACCTCTTAGCCCCCCCCAAGAAATTTTTGGGGTTTCTTCACGGGCTTCCGTGCTAGCCGCGTACCTTCATAAATCCGGTCTCTCTCTCCCGTTGCCTCCGCTCTCCTAATCGCCTCCAACTGTTCCCATGGAAGGCGATCTCTTCCAGCTCGGATCTCCTCCCATGTGTAGCAACCTTTTCCATTTAACACGTCCTCCCATGTCCACTGCTCGAACTCACGCTGCTTGGTTCTGGATCGGTGGGTGGTTCTGTAACGGCGTTCCTCCTCCTCTTCATCCGAAAAGGAGGAGTAGTGATTTGACCAAACTGCAGCGTTGTAGTTCGACATAATATTTATTAAACAAAACAGAAAACACGACGAACACGAAACACTTGAGAATTTACAAAATTACAAACGCAGTCAACAGACCTGGACACGAACTTACATATAACGTGAAGAACGCAATAACAGGAAAACTGACTACATAAAACGAACGAACAAACAAAACCGAAAACAGTCCCGTGTGGCGTAACATACACTTACACAGACACAGGAGACAACCACCCACAACAAACAGTGTGAAAACACCTACCTTAATATGACTCTCAATCAGAGGAAATGAAAACCACCTGCCTCTAATTGAGAGCCATATCAGGTCACCCTTAAACCAACATAGAAACAGAAAACATAGACTGCCCACCCAAACTCACGTCCTGACCAACTAACACATACAAAACTAACAGAAAACAGGTCAGGAACGTGACAATTATGGTGGAAAATAAGTATTTGGTCAATAACAAAAGTTTATCTCAATACTTTGTTATATACCCTTTGTTGGCAATGACAGAGGTCAAACGTTTACTGTAAGTCTTCACAAGGTTTTCACACACTGTTGCTGGTATTTTGGCTCATTCCTCCATTCAGATCTCCTCTAGAGCAGTGATGTTTTGGGGCTGTTGCTGGGCAACACGGACTTTCAACTCCCTCCAAAGATTTTCTATGGGGTTGAGATCTGGAGACTGGCTAGGCCACTCCAGGACCTTGAAATGCTTCTTACGAAGCCACTCCTTCGTTGCCCGGGCGGTGTGTTTGGGATCATTGTCATGCTGAAAGACCCAGCCACGTTTCATCTTCAATGCCCTTGCTGATGGAAGGAGGTTTTCACTCAAAATCATGGCCCCATTCATTCTTTCCTTTACACGGATCAGTCGTCCTGGTCCCTTTGCAGAAAAACAGCCCCAAAGCATGATGTGTCCACCCCCATGCTTCACAGTAGGTATGGTGTTCTTTGGATGCAACTCAGCATTCTTTGTCCTCCAAACACGACGAGTTGAGTTTTTACCAAAAAGTTATATTTTGGTTTCATCCGACCATATGACATTCTCCCAATCTTCTTCTGGATCATCCAAATGCTCTCTAGCAAACTTCAGACGGGCCTGGACATGTACTGGCTTAAGCAGGGGGACACGTCTGGCACTGCAGGATTTGAGTCCCTGGCGGCGTAGTGTGTTACTGATGGTAGGCTTTGTTACTTTGGTCCCAGCTCTCTGCAGGTCATTCACTAGGTCCCCCCGTGTGGTTCTGGGATTTTTGCTCACCGTTCTTGTGATCATTTTGATCCCACAGGGTGAGATCTTGCGTGGAGCCCCAGATCGAGGGAGATTATCAGTGGTCTTGTATGTCTTCCATTTCCTAATAATTGCTCCCACAGTTGATTTCTTCAAACCAAGCTGCTTACCTATTGCAGATTCAGTCTTCCCAGCCTGGTGCAGGTCTACAATTTTGTTTCTGGTGTCCTTTGACAGCTCTTTAGTCTTGGCCATAGTGGAGTTTGGAGTGTGACTGTTTGAGGTTGTGGACAGGTGTCTTTTATACTGATAACAAGTTCAAACAGGTGCCATTAATACAGGTAACGAGTGGAGGACAGAGGAGCCTCTTAAAGAAAAAGTTACAGGTCTGTGACAGCCAGAAATCTTGCTTGTTTGTAGGTGACCAAATACTTATTTTCCACCATAATTTGCAAATAAATTCATTAAAAATCCTACAATGTGATTTTCTGGATTTTTTTTCTCATTTTGTCTGTCATAGTTGAAGTGTACCTATGATGAAAATTACAGGCCTCTCTCATCTTTTAAAGTGGAAGAACTTGCACAATTGGTGGCTGACTAAATACTTTTTTGCCCCACTGTAAATATATGGATGATCGATGGCCGAAAGGCAAGTTGCAGTAGATGGTATAGAGTACAGTATATACATATGATATGAGTAATGTAGGGTATGTAAACATTATATAAAGTGGCATTGTTTAAAGTGACTAGTGATACATTTATTACATCCAATTTTTAATTATTAAAGTGACTCGAGATTTGAGTCAGTATGTTGGCAGCAGCCATTCAATGTTAGTGATGGCTGTTTAACCTGTTTGGGCTCAAGGGGCAGTATTGAGTAGCCAGATAAAAGGTGCCCATTTCAAAAAGGCCTCGTACTCAATTCTTGCTCGTACAATATGCATATTATTATTACTATTGGATAGAAAACACTCTCTAGTTTCTAAAACCGTTTGAATTATATCTGTGGGTGAAACAGAACTCGACTTAGAGCAATTTTCCTATGTGTATGTCAGAATGCAGAATTTTGCTGGCTGTTCTGAGACCTGTGTATTAATTTGCCTGTCCTCTATTGGTTGAGATGCACTGCATACGCCTTCCACTGGGTGTCAGCGAATAGGGAGAGTTGAAATGGAGTTTCTACGTAGTTCCCAAAGGTTATAAATTGCTTGGAACCGAAGTGTCCCATCTTTCCACTCTTCGCTCTGACGCAGGGAGGGTCTTGGCATGTCATTTTAGAAGCTCCCGTTTTAGCTCCTAGATATATCCGGCTCTGTTTTTATTCGATATAGGTGTTGAAGACATCGTAATGTTGTTATTTTAAACCGAATTATATCAGTTTATGTCAGTATATTGCGATTTTCGGGTATTTATTTTCGTGACGTTGTAGGAAGTTGGGTATCTCTGGCCCACATGGCTATTGTTTACTGCTAATTGCAACGTTGAAGACGACGTTCTCCAACCTAGCAACGATTATTTTGGACAAAGGACACCTTTCCCAAGATTCTGATGGGAGTTCATCGAAAAGTAAGAACTATTTATGCTGATAATTCATTGTTCTGTTGAAAAATGTCAAATGCATAAGATGCCATTTCCTGCAGTGTAGTCTTGCGTTATCGCAGCCTGTATTGCGCAGTAAGGTTAATTTTAAAAATGTAATTCAGCGATTGCATTAAGAACTAATTTGTCTTTCAATTGCTGTCTAACCTGTATTTTTTTAGTCAAGTTTATGAATAGTTTTCGATAAGAATAGGTGCCTTTACAAGATGGCGCCGGACAGATTGCTTGACGTTATGGACACTATTCTCAATGTATAAGCACGATTTGTGCCGCTAAATATGCACATTTTCGAACAAACTCTATATGCATTGTGTAATATGATGTTACAGGACTGTCATCTGAAGAATTCTGAGAAGGTTAGTGAAAAAATTAATATATTTTGGTGGTTTATACGTTATAGCTATTTTTGCCTTGAATCAATGCTGGTGTGATGTTTGCTATTGTGCTAAGCTAATATAATGCTATATTGTGTTTTCGCTGTAAAACACTTGATAAATCGGAAATATTGTCTGGAATCACAAGATGCCTGTCTTTCAATTGCTGTACACTATGTATTTTTCAGAAATGTTTTATGATGAGTATTTAGTTATTTGGCGTTGGTGTCTGTAATTTTTCTGTCTGCTTTCGGTGCAATTTCTGACTGTAGCTGCAATGTAAACTATGATTTATACCTGAAATATGCACATTTTTCTAACAAAACATATGCTATACAATAAATATGTTATCAGACTGTCATCTGATGAAGTTGTTTCTTGGTTAGTGGCTATTTATATCTTTATTTGGTCGAATTTGTGATAGCTACTGATGGAGTAAAAAACTGATGGAGTAAAAATAGTGGTGTCTTTTGCTAACGTGGTTAGTTAATAGATTTACATATTGTGTCTTCCCTGTAAAACATTTTAAAAATCGGACATGTTGGCTTGATTCACAAGATGTGTACCTTTCATCTGGTGTCTTGGACTTGTTAATGTGTGAAAGTTAAATATTTAAAAAAAATATATTTTGAATTTCGCGCCCTGCACTTTGAGCTGGCTGTTGTCATAAGTGTACCGACGTCGGGCTTGCACGCCAAACAGGTTAACAGTAAGATGGCCTTGAGATAGAAGCTGTTTTTCAGCCTCTCGGTCCCAGCTTTGATGCACCTGAACTGACCTCGCCTTCTGGATGATAGCGGTGTGAACAGGTAGTGGCTCGGGTGGTTGTTGTCCTTGATGATCTTTTTAGCCTTCATGTGACATCAGGTGGTGTAGCTGTCTTGGAGGGCAGGTAGTTTGCCCCCGGTGATGTGTTGTGCAGACCTCTCTACCCTCTGGAGAGCCTTGCAGTTGTGGGAGTATCTCCTCCCTGTAGGCTGTCTCGTCGTTGTTGGTAATCAAGACTACCATTGTAGTGTCGTCTGCAAACGTGATGATTGAGTTGGAGGCGTGCATGGCCACGCAGTCATGGGTGAACAGGGAGTACAGGAGAGGGTTGAGAACGCACCCTTGTGGGGCTCCAGTGTTGAGGGGTGTAGAGGTTGTTTCCTACCTTCACCACCTGGGGGCGGCCAATCAGAAAGTCCAGGACCCAGTTGCACAGGGCAAGGTCGAGACCCAGGGTCTCAAGCTTCATGATGAGTTTGGAGGATACTATGGTGTTAAATGCTGAGCTGTAGTCGATGAACAGCATTCTTACATAGGTATTCCTCTTGTCCAGATGGGTTAGGGCAGTGTGCAGTGTGATTGCGTCGTCTGTGGACCTATTGGGGCGGTAAGCAAACTGGAGTGGGTCTAGGGTGTCAGGTAGGGTGGAGGTGATATGATCCTTGACTAGTCTCTCAAAGCACTTCATGATGACGGAAGTGAGTGCTACGGGGCGATAGTCGTTTAGCTCAGTTACCTTAGCTTTCTTGGGAACAGGAACAATGGTGGCCCTCTTGAAGAATGTGGGAACAGCAGACTGGGATAGGGATTGATTGAATATGTCCGTAAACACACCAGCCAGCTGGTCTGCGCATGCTCTGATGACGCAGCTAGGGATGCCGTCTGGGCCAGCAGCCTTGTGAGGGTTAACACATTTAAAGGTTTTACTCACATTGGCTGCGGTGAAGGAGATTCAGCAGGTTTTGGTAGTGGGACGTGTCGGTGGCACTGTATTGTCCTCAAAGCGAGCGAAGAAGTTGTTTGGTTTGTCTGGGAGCAAGACATCTGGGTCCGCGACGAGGCTGGTTTTCTTTTTGTAGTCCATGATTGACTGGTGACCCTGCCACATTCCTCTTGTGTCTGAGCCGTTGTATTGCGACTCTACTTTGTCTCTATACTGACGTTTAGCTTGTTTGATTGCCTCGTGGAGGGAATAGCTACACTGTTTGTGTTCGGTCATGTTTCCGGTCGCCTTGCCCTGATTAAAAGCAGTGGTTCGCGCTTTCAGTTTTGCGCGAATGCTGTCATTAATCAATGGTTTCTGGTTGGTGAAGGTTTTAATAGTTGCTGTTGGTACAACATCACCGATGCACTTGCTAATAAACTCGCTCACCGAATCAGCGTATTCATCAATGTTGTTGTTCGACGCTATCCGGAACATATCCCAGTCCACGTGATCGAAGTAATCTTGAAGTGTGGAATCAGATTGGTCGGACCAGCGTTGAACAGACCTGAGCACGGGCGTTTCCTGTTTTAGTTTCTGTCAATAGGCTGGGAGCAACAAAATGGAGACGTGGTCAGATTTGCAGAAAGGAGGGCGGGGGATGGCTTTGTATGCGTCGCGGAAGTTAGAGTAACAATGATCCAGTAATTTTCCCAGCCCGGGTCGCGCATTTGATATGCTGATAAAATTTAGGGAGCCTTGTTTTCAGATTAGCCTTGTTAAAATCCCCAGCTACAATAAATGCAGCCTCAGGATATGTGGTTTCCAGTTTACATAGAGTCCAATGAAGTTCTTTCAGGGCCGTCGAGGTGTCTGCTTGGGGGGGATATACACGACTGTGATTATAATCTAAGAGAATTCTCTTGGTAGATAATGCGGTCGGCATTTGATTGTAAGGAATTCTAAGTCAGGTGAACAAAAGGACTTGAGTTCCTGTATGTTGTTATGATCACACCACAACTCATTAATCATAAGGCATACACCCCTGCCCTTCTTCTTACCAGAGAGATGATTGTTTCTGTCGGAGCGATGCGTGAAGAAACCAAGTGGCTATACCGACTCTGATAACGTATCCCGAGTGAGCCACGTTTCCGTGAAACAGAGAATGTTATAATTTCTGATGTCTCTCTGGAAGGCAACCCTTGCTCGGATTTTGTCTACCTTGTTGTCAAGAGACTGGACGTTGGCTAGTAGTATACTCGGTAGCGGTGGGCGATGTGCCCGTCTACGGAGCCTGACCAGAAGACTGCTCCGTTTGCCCCTTCTGCGGCGCCGTTGTTTTGGGTCGCCTGCTGGGATCCGACCCATTGTCCTGGGTGGTGGTCCAAACAGAGGATCCGCTTTGGGAAAGTCTTATTCCTGGTCATAATGTTGGTAAGTTGATGTTGCTCTTATATCCAATAGTTCCTCCCGGCTGTATGTAATGAGACTTAAGATTTCCTGGGGTAACAGGGTAAGAAATAATACATTAAAAAAAGAAAATACTGCATATTTTCCTGAGAACGCAAAGTGAGGGGGCCATCTCTGTCGGCGCCGGTAGAGTAGAGTAACGTAATATTGTTACATGGACTCTGTGTGTTTAACTTGATTTTTGAATGACTACCTCATCTCTGTACCCCATACATACAATTACAGTATCTGTAAGGTCGAGCAGTGAATTTCAAACAAAGCTTCAACCACAACAAAGACCAGAAAGGTTTTCTAATGCCTCAGAAAGAAGGGCACCTTGTCACAATGAGTCACCATGAAGCCAATAGTGACTTTAAAGCAGTTATAGAGTTTAATGGCTGTGATAGGAGAAAACTGAGGATGGATCAACAACATTGTTGTTACCTCACAATACTAATTGACAGAGTGAAAAAGAAGGAAGCCTGTACAGAATATAAATATTCTGCAACATGCATCCTGTTTGCAACAAGGCACTAAAGTAAAACTGCAAAAAAAATTGGCAAAGAATTTAACTTTATGTCCTGAATACAAAGCATTATGTTTGGGGCAAATCCAACAGAACACTGAGTACCTTTGCGTGCAAAACTCTTAGAGGTTTACTCAGAAAGACCAAAGGTGAATCTAACAGGTGATTCTAACAAGGGGGTTAAACACTTATGTATTCAAGATACACTATATATACAAGGTATGTTGACAACCCTTCAAGTTAGTGGATTCAGCTATTTCAGCCACACCCGTTGCTGACAGGTGTATAAAATCGAGCACACAGCCATGCAATTTCCATAGACAAACATTGTCAGTAGAATGTCCTTACTGAAGAGCTCAGTGACTTCCAAGTGGTAAGGTCATAGGATTGAGGTCACTGATTACAATATTTTTGCTGGTAACGTAACGGATTACAATTACCGTTTGCTCTGTTTGTCTTAAAAGAGTCAAGAGACCTCCACTTACTGCACTCCAGCGAGCCATAATGGTAATCATTAAAAAGTGTTTCACCACACACTGCCTACACAGTTACACCTGACACAGTAGCAGTTGTTCCATGGTCATATCGGGCGCAAACATGGTTTTATTATTAGATCTGTTATACTAGTCCATAATGCAGACCACTGCATTTTAGATGCTGATATAAAACAATCGATTTCCATGACTCTTACTGTCAGCAGTGAAATAGAGTAATAATAGTGTATTGTTAGCAGGTGGGCTCTGCGTGATTTCAGAGTTGATGGTTGTAGCATAGCATTTGGTATGCTCTCTCTAGCTCTGTCCAAGGCCCCATCCTGTTCCATCCACTGCAGAGAGCAAGAGGTCTGAGTGAAAGAGAACACACACAACACACACACTGTCTGATATCCCGGCGATTAATGGGCCGGTAAATGAGATCGTTACTGAAGTGTTGTAGCAAGGTGAGCAGAGGTGGGATGGGGGGACGGGGGTAGAGGTGTGTGAGAAGGGGGAGGGGATCAGGGGTGGTGTGTGTGAAGGGGGAGTGGAAGCGGGGGGGGGGGGGGGGGGGGGGGGCAGGTGGAGTGGAGAGGTTGTGATTGTACATTAGAGAGTGCCAGACAAAGAAAAACACAGATACACATCAGTGAAACAGGCACAGAGAGATCAAAAGCCGTCTGAGGCAGAGCCATGGCTTTGTCCCAAACGACACACTTTTCACCTATGGGCCCTGGTCAAAAGTAGTGCACTAAGTAAGGAATAGGGTGTCATTTGCGACGCACTTAAGATGAAGTTGTTTGAATTGTAAAAGTTGCTTGAACTTCTTTTTCTGGCTCTGGTCTGAGGTACAGGATATTGTGTCCTCCTTGTGGACACATTACAGTAACATACAGGAAGTGGTTGATCAATGATTAAAACAGTCTCATTACAGGGAGGCAGGTAAGTTGATGAATGTTCACCCTATGTTTTGGTAATTTATCGTTCCTAAATTTCCGTATTAGGGCAAGGCCATACCATCCGGCCTAAGGTGGAGATCCAACATTTCCCCACCCCCCCCACTTCCACAGGTCTGGTACATCCCATTCTTTATTCTACTGTATGCTCTGCTTCTATGTTGACATCAAGACATATCTGAAGTGCTGAGTATCTCCAGTATCTCCCTGTTTGTTTAGTTCATCCGGATGATTGCGGTGACGGTGGAATTGAGCCGGCATGCCGGCGAGTGGAAGCCCAGTTGGGCTCCCTGGAGGGCCATTTCCAGAGAGTTTCAGCTGGCTGCGGCATCGGAAAAGCCATCTGCTTATATCACTTACTGTAATCCTAAGGGTACACCATTAGGGCCGAGAGGCAGGGAGAAGGAAACAAAAACATACACATGGGTTATGTGTGTGTGTGTGTGTGTGTGTGTGTGTGTGTGTGTGTGTGTGTGTGTGTGTGTGTGTGTGTGTGTGTGTGTGTGTGTGTGTGTGTGTGTGTGTGTGTGTGTGTGTGTGTGTGTGTGTGTGTCTATTATTGATGCATTTTTGTGTAGGTGTAGTACTGTATATAGATGGTACATACTGTATGAAGCCTGATAAAAGTTTGTGTCTATATCATTTTCTCTACCGCCATAAGATTACCTGCTTCAAAACCAGCTGCAGTATATTCCATCTTCTATGGTCCTTGCCATGCTTTCCAATAAACAGAAGTGTATTGTGGGTAGTGAATTTGTGCACATGAATATTAGAGTGTGTGTTTTCAGAATCTGAACGTGTGAGAAAGTGATTGTTTTCAACAGTAGGTGTTGGCATGTGTTGATTGTCAACTCATCTATCACTCACATGCTTTCATCA
>NC_052321.1:8238813-8266043 GCF_016432855.1 Salvelinus namaycush | reverse complement strand
CAAAACAAATAAATGTTCATAGGCGAGCGGTGTAGTATCTCACAGCACTACGTGAGTGCTGTGGAAAAGCACCACCACTGCCAGTCGTTCTCTGCCTCCCCCACAACATGTAGGACCGGGCTGCAGATTAGAGAGGCAATCTAAGATGGATGCCTGACCCGCTCTCTGAGTGGGATGAGCAGGAGACGCGCACACACTCTTCATCCTTCGCAATCACACACACACACACAGCGGATGTATTTTACATACGTGATGTGCTGTCAGTTCACTGTTCACAGTTCCCACAAAGAACAAACAGTATAATGGATTTTCTACCCTCTTCAGATTTACTTTCGGATCCATTCTGTCAAGACGTGACATGGCGGCTTTCCTTTTTCTTTCGCTCACACCCCTACACACTCATTGTGAAGGGTCCCAGTAAAAGTGCTGTTAGAGAGGACGGGTTTAGGTTCTGTTGCTATCCTGAACCTGTCGGGAGACAGCGTTACTAGTCAGACCTCTGAAGTTTCTTCTCTGTAATCAATCCCTTTACTGGTCCTCTTCTTTTACAGCAAAGGAGAGGAGAGCATACTCTAGCTGTTTCCTCTCCCTGACTGTCCATCTCCATCCCTCTTTCATGAGAACTTGTTCTCAACTAACCTACCTGGTTAAATAAAGGTGAAATAAAAAATAAATAAAAAATCTCTCTGACTGTCCATTTCCATCCCTCTTTCTTCTCCCTGACTGTCCATCTCCATCTCTCTTTCATCTCCCTGACTGTCCATCTCCATCTCTCTTTCCTCTCCCTGACTGTCCATTTCCATCTCTCTTTCTTCTCCCTGACTGTCCATCTCCATCTCTCTTTCTTCTCCCTGACTGTCCATCTCCATCTCTCTTTCCTCTCCCTGACTGTCCATCTCCATCTCTCTTTCCTCTCCCTAACTGTCCATCTCCATCCCTCTTTCCTCTACCTGGCTGTCCATCTCCATCCCTCTTTCCTCTACCTGACTGTCCATCTCCATCCCTCTTTCCTCTCCCTGACTGTCAATCTCCATCCCTCGTTCCTCTCCCTGACTGTCCATCTCCATCCCTCGTTCCTCTACCTGACTGTCCATCTCCATCCCTCGTTCCTCTCCCTGACTGTCAATCTCCATCCCTCTTTCCTCTCCCTGACTGTCAATCTCCATCCCTCTTTCCTCTACCTGACTGTCAATCTCCATCCCTCGTTCCTCTACCTGACTGTCAATCTCCATCCCTCGTTCCTCTACCTGACTGTCAATCTCCATCCCTCGTTCCTCTACCTGACTGTCCATCTCCATCCCTCTTTCCTCTCCCTGACTGTCAATCTCCATCCCTCTTTCCTCTCCCTGACTGTCAATCTCCATCCCTCGTTCCTCTACCTGACTGTCCATCTCCATCCCTCGTTCCTCTCCCTGACTGTCAATCTCCATCCCTCTTTCCTCTCCCTGACTGTCAATCTCCATCCCTCGTTCCTCTACCTGACTGTCAATCTCCATCCCTCGTTCCTCTACCTGACTGTCAATCTCCATCCCTCGTTCCTCTACCTGACTGTCAATCTCCATCCCTCGTTCCTCTACCTGACTGTCCATCTCCATCCCTCTTTCCTCTCCCTGACTGTCAATCTCCATCCCTCTTTCCTCTCCCTGACTGTCAATCTCCATCCCTCGTTCCTCTACCTGACTGTCCATCTCCATCCCTCTTTCCTCTCCCTGACTGTCAATCTCCATCCCTCTTTCCTCTACCTGACTGTCCATTTCCATCCCTCGTTCCTCTACCTGACTGTCAATCTCCATCTCTCTTCCCTCTCCCTAACTGTCCATCTCCATCCCTCTTTCCTCTACCTGACTGTCCATTTCCATCCCTCTTTCCTCTCCCTGACTGTCAATCTCCATCCCTCTTTCCTCTCCCTGACTGTCAATCTCCATCCCTCGTTCCTCTACCTGACTGTCCATCTCCATCCCTCTTTCCTCTCCCTGACTGTCAATCTCCATCCCTCTTTCCTCTACCTGACTGTCCATTTCCATCCCTCGTTCCTCTACCTGACTGTCAATCTCCATCTTTCTTCCCTCTCCCTAACTGTCCATCTCCATCTCTCTTCCCTCTCCATCTCCTCTCTTGGAAAAAAAGAGAAACCCGCACACTGAACTTGCTAGTATCACTTGATATTTTATTAAAGATTACGTGTCGGCCTCATGGCCTTCGTCAGAGTTTTTATTTTTATCTCCTCCCCCTCCCCCTCCCCCTCCCCCTCCCCCTCCCCCTCCCCCTATCCCTCCCCCTCAGGTAATTTGGTTCTCTTTCATGGTTGCCCTCTTTGTCTATCCGGATAAGAATTGCATCTAAACATTCCCTAAACATTTCATGTTTGCAAATATTGTAGACTTCGTTGTTGAATGGTATTAACACACATTTGAATGGTGTTAACATTATTATGGATCATTTATACATCGGGTGAAGATTTCTAGGTATTGTCATTTATCTGTGAAGCATTACCCAGAAGAGAACTGAGTAAAGGTAACCGTCCTCTTAGCTGGCTTTTGACAACCCTGTTTTTCAAATGATTACATAAATGACAATGTCCATGGTGAGGGTAAAGTTACTCTAACATCCTACTGATGCCTCTGTGTGTGTGTGTCTCTCTCTCTCTCTCTCTCTCTCTCTCTCTCTCTCTCTCTCTCTCTCTCTCTCTCTCTCTCTCTCTCTCTCTCCCTCCTCTGTATCTCTGCCTGTCTCTCTCCCTCTCTCCTCTGTATCTCTGCCTCTCTCTCTCTCTCTCTCTCTCTCTCTCTCTCTCCTTCTGAAAGAGAAATAAAGAGGATAGAGTTGACCTTTCTTTTTTTCATCCCTCCTCTCTGGGTATGTCAAGTCCTATTTGAGTCCTGGGGTGGCCTTCCATCCGTCTCCCTAGCGGGGGGAGGTCTCTTTCTCTTCCGCTTGGCTGGAGCGGCGGCGAAACTCCTCTCCGCGGTCAAGCCCGTACTCACACAAGGGGAGAGAGATGCGCTCGCTCGGCCGTAGTGCATTTGACAGCCGAGCCTTTCCGACAGGCGTGAAGACTGGCTGACAGAGCTAGCTCACTCAGAGACAGTTCCGTCAGACCCATCGCTTAAACAATAGCGCAAGCTGACTTTCCAGACGTAGTGAGCATCGCAGAGCCAATATGGGGTTTTGACACGGTGTGACTGCATGCATTTTGATTTATAGACACAAAATGGCCACTGTGTTGTGACCTGCGTTAGACTCAGGCTTGAGGGTATATACACGGGGCACACGCTGGTTAAATCAATGTTGTTTCCACGTCATTTCAATGAAATTACATTGAACCAACGTGGAATAGACGTTGAATTGACGTCTGTGCCCAGTGAGTAGCCTATTCCTTCTGTGATATCAGGCCTTTGCTTAAACATTGCATTCCTTCTCATATAAAAACAAACCTCTAGTGCATCTGTTGCCCAGGGGCCTTGTCTGTTTAATGGGTGGGTAGGAGGCCTATATATAGGACCTAAATGCTGTCTTCCATTGTAAAATATGCAACGGCTGGGCAATTCCTTAGCAGGAGTGTGTATGTTAGAGCAGTGCATTTGCCATAGGCCCCATGCTACATTTAATATCTGTGTTTTTTCATTCTCAACCTCTCCAAATGTTGCCTTTGGTTTTGATGTGACGTCAGTGTTCCTTTTGACTTCCTGTTTTTGATGTATCCAAAACATTTCAACTCTTGCAATAATATCCTGTTATACATTACCCATGTGATCATTTACTGTTGTCTTTTATGTAAAAAATAAAAAAATAAAAAGCTCACTAAACAACCTGTTCAATTGTTTACATGGAGACCTATGATTCATAATTAAACATATTTGAAGCAGAACTTACCCTCTACGAATACTAATCTTAACCATTAAGTGTATCACACTAAACAGACCGTAGCTCAGTATTATAGGCGCACCTTCCTTCTCATTGAAGGCAGCCAGTGTTTTGATGTAATGACAAACACCTCCTCTGCATCGCCTCCAGCACAATGCCACTCTAAATACTACACTGCCTCCCTGTGGTTGAAGACTGGTACTGCATTTTGCAACCTTATTATTTTTCTCCCTCGGAAATATAACTCTGTGACACTGCTCTGTAGCCACAGGAGGTTGGTGGCACCTTAATTGGGGAGGACACGCTCGTTGTAATGGCTGGAGCGGAATAAGTGGAATGGTATCAAATACATCAAACACATGGTTTCCATAACTCTCAACAGTAACTTGAGACCCCGACTGAGTCCCCCCCCCCAAAATGAAAATGAATGTTGCAGTTTTAAATAAAGTTTTCTGCAGTTCTACACATTCTGCGATGGGGTGGAGAGACATTTCTGTGATTTTCTAATAGATTTCATGCAATTCTACTAATTGTGTCAAGGGGAAGAGAGAAAAAAAAGTTTGAAAGCTAATTTCCTGCAATTCTACCCATTTTGCAATGGAGTGGAGAGAATTTTTTTCAGATTTAAAGCTAATTTCCTGCCATTCTACACATTTTGCCATGACTTATGCCATGTTAATGATATCTGAGTGAGAGTGACTAATAAAATCAATGGGGTGGCCCCCTGGAGGTCAGGGCCCCTGGGCACGTGCCCTGCGTTACCGGCTGATATTCGGCCATGCTTAGACACACTACATGACCAAAAAGTATGTGGGCACCTGCTCATCGAACATCTCATTGCAAAATCATGGGCATTAATATACTGTAGAGTTGACAAACAAATCAAATGACAAATCAAATTGTATTAGTCACATGCGCCAAATACAACAGACCTTACAGTGAAATGCTTACTTACAAGCCCCTAACCAACAATGCAGTTAAAACTAATACAGATAAGAATAAGAAGTAAAAGGAACAAGTAATTAAAGAGCAGCAGTAAAATAACAATAGCGAGGCTATATACAGGGGGATACCGGTATAGAGTCAATGTGCGGGGGCACCAGTTAGTTGAGGTAATTGAGGTAATATGTACATGTAGGTAAAGTTACTAAAGTGACTACCCATAGATAATAACACCGCCTGGTATAGAGGTCCTGGATGTCAGGAAGCTTGGCCCCAGTGATGTACTGGGCCGTACGCACTACCCTCTGTAGCGCCTTGCGATCCACTAATTTGAAGGGGTGTCCACATTTTGTTTATATCATGGGTAGCTGGCTAGCCTTATTTACCAATCAGAAAATTGTTAGCTGACATGGCTCATTGAGTGTTCGTGCTGGAAGCTGTTTGTTTTGTTGCAAAGGAGTAATCCCACAGCAGGTGGTCAGTGTGCCGTCTCGTATGCTTATAGAGAGCTCAGCGCTACCGGAGACTCGTTCATGCTTTGTCCCAGTCAGCGAGGCACAGAGTCAATACTATAAAAACGCTGTGCCTGTTTCATGTGTCCATCAATCAATCATGCTGCTTTCTAAGTCAGGGAGCAAATCCACTCTCTTTGGACCTCTTTTTGTTACAGTTTTACTTGACATCAGCCTGTAGCTGGACAAACAGGTCTCTATTTCAACAAACCTACCGCAATGGTATATCTAAATGCTGGCAATCGCGCTATAGGTTCGGGGGTGTTGTCAGAAATATTTTTGTTATTTTCACAACCAGAATTATGGGTGCAGTAGCTGGCAGTGTTGCAAAAGTGCTGGGTTTTGATTAATAAACAAGTTGAAAGTGTGTTGAGGCTCGACCACTCATTGGCCGTTTAGAATGTGCTCTGTGGCTAAATTTGTGGTTGCTTCAAGTTGTCTAGTTACAGTCTTACATATTCCTTTGTCATCAACTCCAGTTAGAATGTTAGTCTGTTAGTTAGTTAAATAAATAGAGTATAGTTTATCGTTTGTTAAATAGCCTTATAGAAACAAAAATGTAGACCCATTGTCACGATTGTCGTCGGGAGAAGGAGAGGAGGACCAAGGTGCAGCGTGGTAAGTGTTCATATTTTCCTTTAATAAGATATGAAACACTTGACGAAACAACAAAATGACAAACGAACAGTCCTGTAAGGTGAACACACGAAACAGAAAATAATCACCCACTACTTAGGAACAGGCTACCTAAGTATGATTCTCAATCAGAGGCATCTTGCCTATGCCGCTCTGTCATTGCTCATCCATATATTTATATTTATATATTCTTATTACATTCCTTTACTTGGATTTGTGTGTATAAGGTAGTTGTTGTGGAATTGTTAGATATTACTTGTTAGATATTGCTGCACTGTCGGAACTAGAAGCACAAGCATTTCGCTACACTCACATTAACATCTGCTAACCATTTGAATGTGACCAATCAAATTGGATTTGATTTGATAATACCTTAAAAGACAGTCAATAATTCTAATCAAATTCTTGTAAAAACGAAACAACAACTTGTTTTAAATAGGCTATGTCTCAATGGTCAAAATGTCAGCCAGACAGCATTTCACAAAATATAGACTACTGGTCGCTGTCCATGGTGCTGAAATTGTGTTTCACGATGCTATACACAGTGTTGCAAGGCTGCCATTTAGACTCCTGGTTGGCAGCAATAATGTAATTACTTGTTCAGTAGCCTAATTAAAGTTGGAAATTCAACCGCATACTAATCAGCAACCAATAGATTTTGTTTAGAATATATGACTGTCCTGTATAGCCTACCTGAACCTGCGTTACATGAGCTGTCCTCACACTCTCTCCCAGCTGGGATAGAAAGTTGTTGTGAATAAAACCAGTCTATTAATGCCAAATCATACAGTCAGTGCTTACTAGGGATTGTTTCATAATGCAGTGTAGCCTACTATCTATAGCTATGTACAGTGTGTTGCTATTTATAAACATTTTATTAAAATTACACAACAAACAGCCTAACAGTAAGGAACAAAGTAGTCGGCTTGAGGATAAATTCAGCCTCTATTTATAGTTGAACTCAGCAGCCTACACAAATGGGCTGCAATCAAGGTAAATTAAAGTGGAACTTACAGTGTTTTAGCAACATGAAATCTTATTAAAATCTGTTCATATACACCCCCATGAATTATATGGCACCTTTTTAAAATGTATTTTTAAAATTTTCTAAGAAGCGAGCACTTAGATATGGTCATTTTCACATTTCCGTCAATTCATATAATGTTTGGCAATGACCTAGAGCAGGTATTACCAAAATGCCGTCAGGGGTGTGCCAAATAAAAATGTGATTCACATATAAAATAAAATGTAACTTTTATTTTTTTATTCACATTTTCAAACAATCCATTTATATTTTCCAACGGGACTATACATTTGAGTGAGTATACTACAAAAAATAAAATTAAACCATCTGGTGTTCAGCGAAATAACAACACAATGTCAAATACAGGTAGCCTAGTCAAATAATTAACACCCAATCACATTAACAGTTACTCTCTCGCGGGAATTTCCACTAACAGTCCGTATGTAGCCAAACGTAGCTGCTGCTCATTCCGTTTGCTCGAAAATTGATAAATGGTTAAACAAAAGTAAGGCCCCGTCCATAGAGACACATAACAGCTATACTGGTAATACTGCTACTACCAGCAGTACTACACCTGCACCTGTCGACGACACAAGTTGTTCTGCTTCCACGAGCACATCCAATGCTAGCATCAGTAATTCTACATTTGTTGTTAGCCCAGCTAGCATGCACACTGACAGTTGTGAATCTGATGCTGCCGAAGAGCTACTTCCCCCTTACCCGGGTAAGCACCGAACAACAGACAGGGACGTTGGACCATTGAAGAGGCGCTAATATGAGAACTACATTGATTTGGGGTTCACTTATATTGGGAGTAGTGCCTGTTTTTTTGCCCTCCTGATTTTGACCATTGCCTGTCCTGACGCCGAACCCGCCTGCCTGACCACTCTGCCTGTTCTGACCTCGAGCCTGCCTATCCCCTTGTACTGTTTAGACTCGGACCTGATCACTGAACCCCTGCCTCTCCTGACCTCGAGCCTGCCTATCGCCTGGTACTGTTTGGACTCTGACCTGGGTATGAACTCTCGCATGTCCCCGACCCGTCTTTTGTCTACCCCTATTGTTATAATAAATATCGGAGCTCAACCATCTGCCTCCGGTGTCTGCATTTGGGTCTCGCCTTGTGCCCTTACAGGATGTGCTCGTGGAAGCAGAACAATTTGTGTCGTGTGCAGGTGCAGTCCTGCTGGTAGTAGCAGTACTACCAGTAGAGCTGGTATGTGTCTCTAGGGACACCTTACTTTTTTAACCATTTATCAATTTTCGAACAAACAGAATGAGCAGCAGCTACGTTTGGCTACATACGGACCATTAGTGGAATTCCCGCGAGAAAGTAACGGTTAATGTGATTGGGTGTTAATTATTTGACTAGGCTACCTGTATTTGACATTGTGTTGTTATTTCGCTGAAAGCTTGATGGTTTCATTTTATTTTTGGCAGTGAAACCAGGCTACTCAGGCGAGGAAAAAAACTCAACCAAATGTATATCCCTGTTGGAAAATATACATGGACTGTTTGA
Source organism: Salvelinus namaycush (assembly GCF_016432855.1). Taxonomy (NCBI): domain Eukaryota; kingdom Metazoa; phylum Chordata; class Actinopteri; order Salmoniformes; family Salmonidae; genus Salvelinus; species Salvelinus namaycush. The sequence continues at coordinate 8,257,546 of NC_052321.1, read as the reverse complement.
AAATGTGAAGACATTTTTTTAATTTAATTTTATATATGAATCACATTTTGATTTGGCGTACCCCCGATGGCTAGGCGTACCCCAGTTCGGAAATACCTGATCTAGAGCATTGGTGTCTAACTGTGCTGCTAGTAAATATGGTATTACTTTTTGTCGAAGTTTACTGCCATGGATCAGATTCAGCGTATGTTGTGCTTTTGTAAATGCATCAGTTATTACATGGGCTTGCTCCTACCCATCTTTCCGATTTGGTCCTGCCGTACGTACCTACACGTACGCTACGGTCACAAGACGCAGGCTTCCTAATTGTCCCTAGAATTTCTAAGCAAACAGCTGGAGGCAGGGCTTTCTCCTATAGAGCTCCATTTTTATGGAATGGTCTGCCTACCCATGTGAGAGACGCAGACTCGGTCTCAACCTTTAAATCTTTACTGAAGACTCATCTCTTCAGTAGGTCATATGATTGAGTGTAGTCTGGCCCAGGAGTGTGAAGGTGAACGGAAAGGCTCTGGAGCAACGAACCGCCCTTGCTGTCTCTGCCTGGCCGGTTCCCCTCTCTCCACTGGGATTCTCTGCCTCTAACCCTATTACAGGGGCTGAGTCACTGGCTTACTGGTGCTCTTCCATGCCATCCCTATGAGGGGTGCGTCACTTGAGTAGGTTGAGTCACTGACGGGATCTTCCTGTCTGGGTTGGCGTCCCCCCTTGGGTTGTGCCGTGGCGGAGATCTTTGTGGGCTATACTCGGCCTTGTCTCAGGATGGTAAGTGGGTGGTTGAAGATATCCCTCTAGTGGTGCGGGGGCTGTGCTTTGGCAAAGTGGATGGGGTTATATCCTTCCTGTTTGGCCCTGTCTGGGGGTATCATCGAATGGGGCCACAGTGTCTCCTGACCCCTCCTGTCTCAGCCTCCAGTATTTATGCTGCAGTAGTTTATGCGTCGGGGGCTAGGGTCAGTCTGTTATATCTGGAGTACTTCTCCTGTCTTATCCGGTGTGCTGTGTGAATTTAAGTACGCTCTCTCTAATTCTCTCTTTCTTTCTCTCTCTCAGAGGACCTGAGCCCTAGGACCATGCCTCAGGACTACCTGGCATGATGACTCCTTGCTGTCCCCAGTCCACCTGGCTGTGCTGCTGGTCCAGTTTCAACTGTTCTGCCTGTGGCTATGGAACCCTGACCTGTTCACCAGACGTGCTACCTGTCCCAGACCTGCTGTTTTCAACTCTCTAGAGACAGCAGGAGCGGTAGAGATACTCTTAATGATCGGCTATGAAAGCCAACTGACATTTACTCCTGAGGTGCTGACTTGTTGCACCCTCGACAACTACTGTGATTATTATTATTTGACCATGCTGGTAATTTATGAACATTTGAACATCTTGGCCATGTTCTGTTATAATCTCCACCCGGCACAGCCAGAAGAGGACTGGCCACCCATCATAGCCTGGTTCCTCTCTAGGTTTCTTCCTAGGTTTTGGCCTTTCTAGTGAGTTTTTCCTAGCCACCGTGCTTCTACACCTGCATTGCTTGCTGTTTGGGGTTTTAAGCTGGGTTTCTGTACAGCACTTTGAGATATCAGCTGATGTAAGAAGGGCTATATAAATACATTTGATTTGATTTATTCTGTGCTCTCTGGCACACTCAGACGAGAGTGCTCTGAAATCGGAGTAGATAGACAGATTGAATTTAGGAACGCAAGATATATGCTGACTGGATAACAGTCGTTCAAGTTCAGCATAGCTAGCTAGCAAGGCGATTCAGATTTCTTGCTAGCTAACCAAATGACACCTGCATCTCTAGCTGTAGCCACTGAAAAACGATATGAGGGGGGAAAGCCGGTCATTCACACACTCCTCCAATGACATGACATCCTCCCAGCAGCTAGCTAGCTATCTAAAATTAGGCTCTGTGAATTTAGCTTGCTAAACAAATAGCTACATAAATCAATACGCTAGCCTATTAGCCACATTATTGAAACTGAAACAGCGCATTCCAAATGGTTAACGGCAGCAAAAAATGTAGCAGGCCAGCTGTGATTTACAACCTGATAGCAATATAGACTACCAAGAAATGTGTTGGTGAATTATATATTAGCATTGCAATGAACTGCATCCATCTATTCTGCCAACAATGACTTCTTGTACGTCATGAATTTTGAGTCAAATAGAACTTCTAAAGTTGATTTTGTCGCATTAAAACTGGGAATTGTATTTTTTTCTACTGATATTATGATTGTCGGTAAACGCTGTCAATTCCACTTTAAATGTCATCAAATTAAAATCAAAATCCAATTTGAGACTCCCCTGGTCTTCTGTGTTACGATATGTCTCCAAGCCAATAGATGGCGCTGCTGTTATGTGTATCTGAGTGTGATACTATGTAGTACTAGCGAGCCAAGTTAGGTGTTACTTACTATGAACTGAGTGGAGCTGTATGCATGTTACCGAGTGATGCTGACGTAATGACTTTCTAATCAACATTACCGTGGTCTTGTACAGAACAAACAGCACACAAAACATTCTGAAGTTCTTTCAGCCCTTTAGGTCCAGATTGCGGGCCCGACAGTTTTCTATAGGCCTACTGAGTATTGCCAACCCAGACAGTCTTTCCTGAAACATTGTGCATTAAATGTCCCTTGTGCTGCACATAATTTAAACTTGGTCTTGAATGATGCATGCCAAAATATACCAGAAAATAATGGACTGTTCATATTGCAACCCAAAACGCCGGTTCACCACCAACCAGCGTGAACAAAATCTCAAACCGCTTTTTAAAAAATTGTTTGAGCCCTCAGGAACTGTTGTCCGCTGAAGACGATAATCTGTTTGCATCTGCCAATTAAGTGGCTGTCCAGTATCCAGACAACCTGTCCCAGAGCTTCCTATACAGTTCATCTCTTTCCGTAACGCGTTGAGGCCGGGGATTAAGGAGAAGGCGAGAGGCTCAATATTTGTTTTTTGCAGAATTGCTATATTTGAAGCACCACTCCCTTCTGCCCAGTTTCTCTGATGTTGTTACGGCAATCAAGCTGTTTTTAACAATCCCTGTAACTGCTGTTCCGGTATGCCAGTGACAGGCACCATCATTGCTCTCCGTGGGCATATAACATTAGGCCTAAAACAATGTAGACTACGCACATCCAAACTTTTCACGAGAGCTGAAAAAATATCCAATATTAAGAGATAGAGGGGATGTCCACCCACCATTACTGCTCCCAAATAGCCTATTACAGTATATACAGTAGCTATATCCTGAGATGCAGTGCCTTAGACCGCTGCGCCACTCGGGAGCCCCTACTTGCGCCTCCTTAATGACGAAAATAAAAGTGTCTCAGAGTAGGAGTGCTGATCTAGGATCAGTTTTGTCTTTTGGATCGTGATGAATATGAATATATGGACTGGGAGAACTTGAACCTACGGTCAGCCCTCCTACTCTGAAACCCTTTGTGAATACAGCGTTTTCCTTGGTCTGATCACATGGTCAGGAAACCAGGCTCTGAGTTTTTCCCCAATCGGATCCGATCACATGGTGAGGGGAAAACTCAAGCCCCTATTTACCATGAATTTGTTGTTTTTGTAATTTTGTGTCCATGTCATGTGTTATCTGAGAAGGGCTATGCGGTCCAAGAGTTATTCTATGCCAAGTACCTACCACCAGCAGTACCTGAACAAGTTCCCTAAGGGCTACTGTGGTCTGAAGGGGACCGGGGGAAGCTGTCCCATCCTGTGGTCTGAAAGGGGAAGCTGTCCCATCCTGTGGTCTGAAGGGGGAAGCTGTCCCATCCTGTGGTCTGAAAGGGGAAGCTGTCCCATCCTGTGGTCTGAAGGGGGAAGCTGTCCCATCCTGTGGTCTGAAAGGGGAAGCTGTCCCATCCTGTGGTCTGAAGGGGGAAGCTGTCCCATCCTGTGGTCTGAAGGGGGAAGCTGTCCCATCCTGTGGTCTGAAGGGGGAAGCTGTCCCATCCTGTGGTCTGAAGGGGGAAGCTGTCCCATCCTGTGGTCTGAAGGGGGAAGCTGTCCCATCCTGTGGTCTGAAGGGGGAAGCTGTCCCATCCTGTGGTCTGAAGGGGGAAGCTGTCCCATCCTGTGGTCTGAAGGGGACCGGGGGAAGCTGTCCCATCATAGCTGGAGCAGACGATAACATGTGGATGTAGTCTTCTCTAGAAGACGGGGAGGAGAAAGAATACAGGGTGTTTTTTTCAGGTTTGAGTCTTTTTGTCGCTTTCCACGTGGAAATCTGTTGTTTTTGTCCACCTAAAGAGGGGGGCAATGAGAGAGGAAGAGAACGTGGATGGTATACAAGGTGGATTTTTCGCAGGCCCAAGTTTGTCGCATTTAAGGTTTCTGTTGCTTTAGAATTTGTAAAAATTCTATGGTCTAATATAACATCTCTGGTGTCAAATATAACATCTCTGGTGTCAAATATAACATCTCTGGTGTCAAATATAACATCTCTGTGGTCTAATATAACATCTCTATGGTCTAATATAACATCTCTGTGGTCTAATATAACATCTCTATGGTCTAATATAACATCTCTGTGGTCATATATAACATTACATTTACATTTAAGTCATTTAGCAGACGCTCTTATCCAGAGAGACTTACAAGTACATACATTCATACTTTTTTGTACTGGCCCCCCGTGGGAATCGAACCCACAACCCTGGCGTTGCAAGCGCCATGCTCTACCAACTGAGCCATATGGTCTAATATAACATCTCTGTGGTCATATATAACATCTCTGTGGTCATATATAACATCTCTGTGGTCTAATATAACATCTCTGTGGTCTAATATAACATCTCTGTGGTCTAATATAACATCTCTGTGGTCTAATATAACATCTCTGTGGTCTAATATAACATCTCTGTGGTCTAATATAACATCTCTGTGGTCAAGCTTGGAGACTTTTTCACCATCTTGCCTTTCTATAAACAGTGAGCAATAGTAACATAAGGAGCAGGATGATAAAGCAATCCGCTCCTGCATTAATGGTGCCTATTGTAATGGCCATTATTCTAGACGGCATTGGGCCTCTATGAGGCTTAGAAAATGGACATAAGAGAACTTTAATTAAAACTATCAGTCAACTATCAGTCAACTATTGCACTTCTATCTAACAGTGTTTCTGAACTCAGTTAGCGGGGTGTTAATTTGGCTAAATGGATATTTAATTACAAAAGTATTTAGCAATCTATAAGATTTTTTTTTTATATACAATGATAATTGTATTTTCTAAATAAATATTTTAGTGTGTTGCAATTCCATCTAGCCCATATCAACTGTATTTTATGGGTTAATGGAAGCAGACCTCTTTGTATGTGAGGCTGCAGTACTGTTCACATTCCACAGAGTGGCAGTAGATACCAACAAAAAAACTCCACAACAAAGCTTGAAGATTTCATTATATCCTCTCAATTGTATCCTCAAATGTTTCCTTTCTTTTCCATTGTCTTTGCGCATAGACTTATATGTGAGAGCATCCCTGTCTTTCAGTTTAACAGAGCCATTAATGCTTTAAACCAGAAAGTACCGCCAATTAATGTCTTCCTACATTCCAAGAAGCCAAGCTATGTCCTCTTTCGTTAGCATACCTCATGTTGCAAGACTGTGTTTGATTAAATATAATATATACTTTCTTTAGTCCATATGAGGTACAATTTGTCTTCAGTTTTTTTTTAATTACCCAGCCCCTCTGATCTGCATTCACACACAGACACACATTAACAGTGTTATTTGTTATTTTGTTTTTGTTGTCTCTTACTTTTCTTTTAGGTTATTTTTATTAGAACATCATTGTTCTTAGGGCTAGGTGCCCCGCTAGCGGGACAACTTCTGGTGAAACTGGAGGGCGCACAATTCAAATAAGTAATCAAAAAAATTATGGATATTAAACATTTAGTTACATACAACTGTATTATATCGGTTGAAAGCTTAAATTCTTGTTAATCTAACTGCACTGTCCAATTTACAGCAGGCTTTACAGCGAAAGCATGCCATGCGATTGTTTGAGGACGGCGCCCCACATCAACATATTTTTCCACCGGCACAGGTTTCATAAATTCACAAATAGCGATTAAATATTAACTTACTTTTTGAAAATCTTCCTCTTATTTGTCATCCAAAGGGTCCCAGCTATAATATGTAGTGTCGTTTTGTTAGATAAAATCCTTCTTTATATCCCAAAAAGTCTGTTTAGTTGGCACTATTGATTTGAGTAATCCACTCGTTCAACTTGCCAAGATAGGAATCCAAAAATCTACCCATAAACTTTGTTTCAACAAGTCAAAATACGTTTCTATTTAATCCTCAGATACCCTAAAATGTAATCAAACTATAATATTTCACACAGAAAGATGTTGAATAGGAAAACGATATTAGCACGTGTGTGTCCTCTTCATCGCGTGCGCATACACAAATTTCCAAGTCTGTGTCCCTGTAGTAAAACTCATATTTCTTACTCGTTTTGGAAGAAACAAGCCTGAAACCTTGAACATAGAGTGCTGTCACCCAGTGGAAGCCATAGGAATTGTATACTGGGAACTAGATTTAATTATGTCCCTATACTTTCCATTGGAAAAGCATGAGCTCTCAAAAATAAAATCATTTTCAGGTTTGTTTTTCTTTGGATTTTCTCCTACCATATTTATTGTGTTATAGTCTCCTACATTATTTTAACATGTCTACAAACTTCAGAGTGTTTTCTTTCCAATGGTACCAATTATATGCATATCCTGGCTTCAGGGCCTCCAACTGGAGGGCGCGCAATTCAAATAAATAATCATAAAAGTTATGGATATTAAACATTTAGGTATATACAGAGTCTTATATCGGTTGAAAGCTTAAATTCCTGAGCAACAGGCATTTTACTTTGGGCACTTTGAACGGTCCTGTTCAATCCAAGATGGCGTAGCAGTGTAGGCGTGTTTTGTTTCGTCCTCTCGTGTACTTTTGTATTTTTCGTATTTTTTGTATATATATATTTTTTTAAATTCTATCTCTTTTCGATTTTTAATTCGATTATACCTTCCGGTAACCTGCCTCACCCAATGAGATACGGAATCGCTATTATTTTTTTAAACTTTTTTAACTTTGGAACACATTCAAGAACCCCCAGTAGCTAACCAGCTAATCAGCTACAAGCTATTTAGTCATTTTTAGCCACTGCTAGCAGCTTTTACCTTCTGCACAGACACCAGCCCTGTTATTAGCCTGGATATTACTCACTAATTTACCAGCATCGGACTGTCTCTCCACAACAACGCCGGATTCCTGCCGTAATCCCTGAGCCACTACTTCTGATCCTCACAGCTAGCTTGCAGCTAGCGCCACTGCCACGATGCTAGCACCAGTTAGCAAACAAAATTCTACAATACCTCTTTCGCCATCTGGCTTGGATTCTCTGTCGACACGGCGCCCCGCCGCACCACCACGTCTGGTCTGCCGACGAATACCCCATCCGCTGTGCCCTCAACCGGCCTCCGTCTGAGCAGACCACCCCCGGGCTACTAACTTTAAACGCCGCGTGCTAGCGTAGTGGCGGCTTCCCTGCTCCATCTACGGCTGCCCCCTGGACACTATGATCACTTGGCTACATAGCTGATGCCTGCTGGACTGTCCATTAATTCACGGTACTCCATTCTGTTTATTTGTGTTTTATCTGTCGGCTCTGTGTTTTAACTCAGGCTCTGTGTGTAGTTAATCCGACCCTCTCTGCCTAGTCATCGCCATTTTACCTGCTGTTGCTGTGTTAGCTGACTAGCTGCTGCTATCTCACCTGTTGTTTTAGCTAGCTCTCCCAATCAAGACCTGCAATTACTTTATGCCTTACTGTATGTCTCTCTCAAATATCAATATGCCTTGTATACTGTTGTTCAGGCTAGTTATCATTGTTTTGGTTTGCAATGGAGCCCGTAGTTCCACTCCCCGTACCTCTGATACCTCCTTTGTCCCACCTCCCACACATGCGGTGACCTCACCCATTGAGACCAGCATGTCCAGAGATACAACCTCTCTTATCATCACCCAGTGCCTGGGCTTGCCTCCGCTGTACCCGTGCCCCACCATACCCCTGTCTGGACATTATGCCCAGAATCTATTCTACCACGCCCATAAATCTGCTCCTTTTATTCCTTGTCCCCAACACTCTAGGCGACCAGTTTTGATAGCCTTTAGCCGCACCCTCATCCTACTACTCCTCTGTTCCTCGGGTGATGTGGAGGTAAACCCAGGCCCTGCATGTCCCCAGGCACCCTCATTTGTTGACTTCTGTGATCGAAAAAGCCTTGGTCTCATGCATGTCAACATCAGAAGCCTCCTCCCTAAGTTTGTCTTACTCACCGCTTTAGCACACTCTGCCAACCCTGATGTCCTTGCCGTGTCTGAATCCTGGCTTAGGAAGGCCACCAAAAATTCTGAGATTTCCATACCCAACTATAACACTTTCCGTCAAGATAGAACTGCCAAAGGGGGAGGAGTTGCAATCTACTGCAGAGATAGCCTGCAAAGTTCTGTCATACTTTCCAGGTCTATGCCCAAACAGTTCGAACTTCTAATTTTAAAAATTAATCTCTCCAGAAATAAGTCTCTCACTGTTGCCGCCTGCTACCGACCCCCCTCAGCTCCCAGCTGTGCCCTGGACACCATCTGTGAATTGATCGCCCCCCATCTAGCTTCAGAGTTTGTTCTGTTAGGTGACCTAAACTGGGATATGCTTAACACCCCGGCAGTCCTACAATCTAAGCTAGATGCCCTCAATCTCACACAAATCATCAAGGAACCCACCAGGTACAACCCTAAATCCGTAAACATGGGCACCCTAATAGACATTATCCTGACCAACTTGCCCTCCAAATACACCTCTGCTGTCTTCAATCAAGATCTCAGCGATCACTGCCTCATTGCCTGTATCCGCTACGGGTCCGCGGTCAAACAACCACCCCTCATCACTGTCAAACGCTCCCTAAAACACTTCTGCGAGCAGGCCTTTCTAATCAACCTGGCCCAGGTACCCTGGAAGGATATTGACCTCATCCCGTCAGTTGAGGATGCCTGGTCATTCTTTAAAAGTTACTTCCTCACCATATTAGACAAGCATGCTCTGTTCAAAAAATGCAGAACTAAGAACAGATATAGCCCTTGGTTCACTCCAGACCTGACTGCCCTCGACCAGCACAAAAACATCCTGTGGCGAACTGCAATAGCATCGAAGAGTCCCCGCGATATACAACTGTTCAGGGAAGTCAGGAACCAATATACGCAGTCAGTCAGGAAAGCAAAGGCCAGCTTTTTCAAGCAGAAATTTGCATCCCGTAGCTCTAACTCCAAAAAGTTCTGGGATACTGTAAAGTCCATGGAGAACAAGAGCACCTCCTCCCAGCTGACCACTGCACTGAGGTTAGGTAACACGGTCACCACCGATAAATCCGTGATAATCGAAAACTTCAACAAGCATTTCTCAACGGCTGGCCATGCCTTCCTCCTGGCGACTCCAACCTTGGCCAACAGCTCCGCCCCCCCCCCCCCCCCCGCTGCTACTCGCCCAAGCCTCCCCAGCTTCTCCTTTACCCAAATCCAGATAGCAGATGTTCTGAAAGAGCTGCAAAACCTGGACCCATACAAATCAGCTGGGCTTGACAATCTGGACCCCCTATTTCTGAAACTGTCCGCCGCCATTGTCGCACCCCCTATCACCAGCCTGTTCAACCTCTCCTTCGTATCATCTGAGATCCCCAAGGATTGGAAAGCTGCCGCGGTCATCCCCCTCTTCAAAGGGGGAGACACCCTGGATCCAAACTGTTACAGACCTATATCCATCCTGCCCTGCCTATCTAAGGTCTTCGAAAGCCAAGTCAACAAACAGATCACTGACCATCTCGAATCCCACCGTACCTTCTCCGCTGTGCAATCCGGTTTCCGAGCCGGTCACGGGTGCACCTCAGCCACGCTCAAGGTACTAAACGATATCATAACTGCCATCGATAAAAGACAGTACTGTGCAGCCGTCTTCATCGACCTGGCCAAGGCTTTCGACTCTGTCAATCACCATATTCTTATCGGCAGACTCAGTAGCCTCGGTTTTTCTAATGACTGCCTTGCCTGGTTCACCAACTACTTTGCAGACAGAGTTCAGTGTGTCAAATCGGAAGGCATGTTGTCCGGTCCTCTGGCAGTCTCTATGGGGGTACCACAGGGTTCAATTCTCGGGCCGACTCTTTTCTCTGTATATATCAATGATGTTGCTCTTGCTGCGGGCGATTCCCTGATCCACCTCTACACAGACGACACCATTCTGTATACTTCTGGCCCTTCCTTGGACACTGTGCTATCTAACCTCCAAACGAGCTTCAATGCATTACAACACTCCTTCGGTGGCTTCCAACTGCTCTTAAACGCTAGTAAAACCAAATGCATGCTTTTCAACCGTTCGCTGCCTGCACCCGCACGCCCGACTAGCATCACCACCCTGGACGGTTCCGACCTAGAATATGTGGACATCTATAAGTACCTAGGTGTCTGGCTAGACTGCAAACTCTCCTTCCAGACTCATATCAAACATCTCCAATCCAAAATCAAATCGGAGTCGGCTTTCTATTTCGCAACAAAGCCTCCTTCACTCACGCCGCCAAACTTACCCTAGTAAAACTGACTATCCTACCGATCCTCGACTTCGGCGATGTCATCTACAAAATAGCTTCCAATACACTACTTAGCAAACTGGATGCAGTTTATCACAGTGCCATCCGTTTTGTTACTAAAGCACCTTATACGACCCACCACTGCGACCTGTATGCCCTAGTCGGCTGGCCCTCGCTACATGTTCGTCGTCAGACCCACTGGCTCCAGGTCATCTACAAGGCTATGCTAGGTAAAGTGAGTACTTTTCTGCTCTTTTGCACACCAGTATCTCTACTTGCACATGATCATCTGATGATTTATCACTCCAGTGTTAATCTGCTAAATTGTAATTATTCGATTTATTGCCTAACTCCTCATGCCTTTTGCACACATTGTATATAGATTCTCTTTTTTTCTACCATGTTATTGACTTGTTTATTGTTTACTCCATGTGTAACTCTGTGTTGTTGTCTGTTCACACTGCTATGCTTTATCTTGGCCAGGTCGCAGTTGCAAATGAGAACTTGTTCTCAACTAGCCTACCTGGTTAAATAAAGGTGAAATAAAAATTAAAAATTAAAAAAACAGCAGACAAGTGAGACAACACAAGGAGGTATAACGTGTAAACACAGTCACACACACCTTCAATTCACTCACACACACACACACACACACACACACACACACACACACACACACACACACACACACACACACACACACACACACACACACACACACACACACACACACACACACACACACACACACACACACACACACACATACAGACGTACAGACTCACATCTTTACTCATACACTAATCCTCATGGTGACGCTCCAAAAGCTTTTTGGGTGACCGCAGCAGACAGATTTCACCACACTTTCGTTTTTTCCCCCCTCCTTTTCTCACTCTCTCTCTCTCTCTCTTTGTGTGTCACTTCCTGACACCTGTGTGTAGGTGTGGGTCCAACCGGGGTGCAGGTGCACGCTCTCTGGGTTTATTTTAGTATTGGGGCAGATATTTTTGCATGTGTCTGCATGTAGCTGTGTCTCTATGTGAAGCGTATGAACTCTGCCTGCGAGCTCAGAGAGATATGTGGTTGGGCCAGCTACCTGTTTGTTAGTGCCTGTGCCTGCCGGGCAGATACACTTTGCTAGACCACACACACACTGATAAAGACTGGAGGGATTTAATCACTAAATAGTATTTATTTTTGTTTCTATACGCAATGAAGGTGTCTCAATTGGACCACAAGTTTACTGGTGAGAGTTAGCATTAGCATGCTAACACAGACTGTTGATTACTGTTTTCCACTGTCAGTCACATTTTATCGGAGCCTCTTGAGGGTTCAGAGGTCATGATTGGCTGTGTCTCCACACCATTGAAAATGATGACATCTGAAATGTATAGGCTACTAAATCCTTATTCTAGTCAGGAATAAACCAATAGGAAGACTGGTGATATGAAGGCAGAGCACTAGAGCCAAACTGTCTGTCTCTCTCTCTGTCTGTCTCTCTCTGTCTGTCTCTCTCTGTCTGTCTCTCCCTGTTTCTCTATGTGTCTCTGTCTATCTCTCTCTCTCTCTGTCTCTCTGTCTCTGTCTGTCTCTCTCTGTCTCTGTCTCTCTCTATCTCTGTCTCTATCTCTCTATCTCTCTGTCTCTCTATCTGCCTCTCTCTCTGCCTCTCTCTGTCTCTCTCTGTCTCTCTCTGTCTCTCTCTCTGTCTCTCTCTCTCTCTGTCTCTCTCTCGCTCTCTCTCTCTGGCTGTCTCTGTCTGTCTGTCTGTCTGTCTGTCTGTCTGTCTGTCTGTCTGTCTGTCTGTCTGTCTGTCTGTCTGTCTGTCTGTCTGTCTGTCTGTCTGTCTGTCTGTCTGTCTGTCTGTCTGTCTGTCTGTCTGTCTGTCTGTCTGTCTGTCTGTCTGTCTGTCTGTCTCTGTCTCTCTCACACACTCTCAGTTGGGAGATGAACACACTCAGCAGTTATTTTGGGGTTTCCTGTCTCTGTGTGGCTCCGGCTCACAGGTGCAGGGTGTCAGAGAATTGGGGCTCCAGCCAGGCCTGGTGGAGCACATGCCACTGCCCCCCGAGACCATCCGTGTGTAAGTGAGGAGGTTGGAGTATCTGTGTGTGTGTGTACGTGTGTGAGAATGTGTGTGTGTGTTTGTACGTGTGTGTGAATGTATGTGTGTGTGTGTGTGTGTGTGTGTGTGTGTGTGTGTGTGTGTGTGTGTGTGTGTGTGTGTGTGTGTGTGTGTGTGTGTGTGTGTGTGTGTGTGTGTGTGTGTGTGTGTGTGTGTAAGCAAGTGTGTCATGTTCTTGTGTGTGTGCATGTGTGTAAAGGTTGTAGTGCTATCTCCAAAAGTTCAGAGGTCAACTGTCCCAAAAAAGAAAGCAGCTTGTAAATGGCACCAGGGAGGTCTACCAGCACCAGGCCTGTCTCCTCCCTCACCACCGGGCAGCAGATGCGTGGGCCCAGACAACGGTGCGCTTCTTGGGGCAACACAGAGGGCCCGCTGTGCTTCGGAGCTCCAGAATGGTGACGCTCTGATTAAGACCCGACGCGCTGGACAAACGGGGAGGGAACGCAAAACACATCTGGCATCCGCACACACACACACACGCACACGCACACAGGCGCACACACACACACAAAGGCGCACACACAGGCATACACACACACACACACATACACTTAGTCACACTCACACGTACACACAAACACACAACACACTTACTCAGTCACACATTCACACACGCTTACGCACACTGTCACACAAACACACATGCCCTCTCTCACACACAGAAACACACTAGCGCACACACATACATACAAGCATGCACACACTCATATACAAACACACACTCCAAGGCTACCTCTGACTATCTCTTAAAACAGGATACAGTTAGAGAAGTGCTGAGGAGAGGAGCAGAGCAGCTAGTGTGTGTGTGTGTGTGTGTGTGTGTGTGTGTGTGTGTGTGTGTGTGTGTGTGTGTGTGTGTGTGTGTGTGTGTGTGTGTGTGTGTGTGTGTGTGTGTGTGTGTGTGTGTGTGTGTGTGTGTGTGTGGCCAGCTGGGTGCTCAGTGTGTGTATAAATGGCTCCATGACTACCATGGCACTCCTAATCAGATGGAAAAGCCTAACAGCCTCAGAAGAATACCTGCTATTGACCGGCGGCTAATGATAAGGGTGTCTGCTGCCGCCTGAGGTGGGTCAGGATGATAAGGCTGCCTGAGGTGGGTCAGGATGATAAGGCCGCCTGAGGTGGGTCAGGATGATAAGGCTGCCTGAGGTGGGTCAGGATGATAAGGCCGCCTGAGGTGGGTCAGGATGATAAGGCTGCATGAGGTGGGTCAGGATGATAAGGCCGCCTGAGGTGGGTCAGGATGATAAGGCCGCCTGAGGTGGGTCAGGATGATAAGGCCGCCTGAGGTGGGTCATGATGATAAGGCTGCCTGAGGTGGGTCAGGATGATAAGGCCGCCTGAGGTGGGTCAGGATGATAAGGCTGCCTGAGGTGGGTCAGGATGATAAGGCCGCCTGAGGTGGGTCAGGATGATAAGGCTGCATGAGGTGGGTCATGATGATTAAGCCGCCTGAGGTGGGTCAGGATGATAAGGCCGCCTGAGGTGGGTCAGGATGATTAAGCCGCCTGAGGTGGGTCAGGATGATAAAGCCGCCTGAGATGGGTCATGATGATAAAGCCGCCTGAGGTGAGTCAGGATGATAACGCCGCCTGAGGTGGGTGATGATGATTAAGCCGCCTGAGGTGGGTCAGGATGATAAAGCCACCTGAGGTGGGTCATGATGATAAAGCCGCCTGAGGTGGTTCAGGATGATTAAGCCGCCTGAGGTGGGTCATGATGATAAAGCCGCCTGAGGTGGGTCAGGATGATAAGGCCGCCTGAGGTGGGTCAGGATGATAAGGCCGCCTGAGGTGGGTCAGGATGATAAAGCCGGTGAGTCATGATGATTAAGCCGCCTGAGGTGGGTCAGGATGATAAGGCCGCCTGAGGTGGGTCAAGATGATAAAGCCGCCTGAGGAGGGTCAAGATGATAAAGCCGCCTGAGGTGGGTCAAGATGATAAAGCCGCCTGAGGAGGGTCAAGATGATAAAGCCGCCTGAGGTGGGTCAAGATGATGAAGCCGCCTGAGGTGGGTCAGGATGATAAAGCTCAAGCTTTGTCAGATGCACATATCACAGTTTTTTCATGTCACTTTCCAATTCTGTACATAGTGTCACTGACTGATGAAAATCTTGTAACGAATGTTCCCTGAAGCGCGCGTGCAGGCGCGCCAGTAGCCGGAGCCTCACAGATCACCAGAAGAAATATCAGCCCACTCTTCACTCAACTTTATAGAGTTTCCCTTGTTAACACTATCAACGTTTCCCTTTACTGTGACAGATGTGATCAATTCAATACAATATTAGCCTTAAAAAAAACGAACTATGCAAGAGATTTTGTTGTAGGCGCAACGCATCGGAGTTGGGTTCTATTGCACAAGACCCAGCCAGTAATCTACACAGACCGGTCCGGCATAACCAATCAGAGTTGCAGTAGGCATATACTCAAATAGACCATTGCCATATATGAGTCTGTGCCATTCACTTTGAACTGGACTGTGTTTACAGCATGAGCAGTTGTGAGTAGATGCGCTTGGTTTGAGATCAAAGTGAGAGCTGCATGTAGCCACGTGTGCACATCTGTTCATATCCTTTGCTAGTTAGTGAGTTATTAGCCCAGTTATAGATAATTTGTAGTCAGCAATAGGGGAGTGATTGCTTCCTACAAGAGAACAAAATGTGTACATTTCTAGAAATCTTTGAAAAGCGAGTCAGGTAAAGAGTTTTTTTGTGTGATAATGGGACAGTGTTGTGTTTTGAGACAGGCTTGAATAAACTAAGTAGCCAATAGGAATAGGGTAGCATAGTTTGTCTGATTCTCTGTCATAAGGGTATGGGAATAATAATGGATTTTATTTTGTAAAGTGGTTTCTTGCATCAAACAACACAACAACATGTTCAGTCACCTCCTTGTCTGATAGACAAGTGGATAAACAGGCTAATGTCAAGCCCTGTATGTTTTTTTTTCAAAAGTCTCATGGAATGTAGGCTACATTGAACACCACACCTTGGCTGCAACTGTAGGCTGAATGATAGAACAGCTATTTCCATGTTAAAATGTTATGGGATGCATTTCCTCCATTGTTTTTGATGGTAGGCCACTCTAAGTAGGACTACATTATGATCAAATAGCCACAGTACCCTAGTTGGCCACAGTTAAAACGGTTTACTTAAAGTAACTCTCAGAACATTTCAAGACGTAAGATAAGATAACAGGTTTATCCGACAGCGTTTAGGGGAGTTGTGAAGAATGCATTTTTTAGCTTATGACTTCACACATTTGTTTATTTAGTGTGTTTATTTATATATATTTTTTTTTATATATATATTTTTTTATAGACAAATTCAATCATTCCTGCACAATAACATCATATACATTAGCATAACACACTTTGACTTCATACAGTCACACAGTAATTCATAATGCAGGAATTGTATTTTCATTACATATGTTCGTACATGGAATGTTACCATGTTATATTTAGTATGAGAGGACATCAGTTGACAGCCTTTGCCTCTGAATGACAGTGAGAATTTAAACTGCGACAGTTTACCATGTCTGTACTGTAGGAGTAAGGTCACCACTTTCATTCAATTCAAATAACTTTATTGAGTTGCGTGGACGTGTCCATATGAATAATCAATAACACACCATATAGGACAGAACATACAGTAACCACATTTCTGTTATAATAATATCTCTGGTGTATCGGATGAGATCCAGGCCATTGTTTTCTGGGGTTGTGTGGGGTTCTGCGTTAGGGCTGGAGTCACAGTGTAGGACACCACTAGAGGTGACGGTTGGGACGGGGGCGTGGGTGGCACGTAGCGGGGGCAGTGTGGGTGGCTAGATGGAGACCTAGCCACCCACAACCTCTGCTAAACAAAGTTGCATCACTTCCCTGAGTGATCGTCAACCGACCAACTAGCCGCTACCATGGCGATAACCAATCTACACCTCCAAGTTGCTAGATTGCCAGTTTGCCCTCAAACCAATGATTGTTCACCAATGGGGAACCCCATTAGCCTCAAAGGACTGCACCTGGCAACCTGGTTCAACTGGATTGAGCTGGTTTGGGTGTTGGGAAAACTAGTCAACTAATTTAATGAGACCTAAAGTCACCTGTTGAATCTAATGTCATGTTCTCAGACCACTTCCTAACGCTCATGTGGATTTTCCAGGATGATTCTTTCTTTGGTCTTGTTTGTAGGCTCCCATATGTGTGTGTGTGTGTGTGTGTGTGTGTGTGTGTGTGTGTGTGTGTGTGTGTGTGTGTGTGTGTGTGTGTGTGTGTGTGTGTGTGTGTGTGTGTGTGTGTGTGTGTGTGTGTGTGTGTGTGTGTGTGTATATCATGCCCTTCCTGTGTGTGTATCTTTCTCTCTGTCTATCTGTGTGTCTGTGTGCCACAGTGTAAAGGCGTACCGGTAGCTCTTTGTGCCCAGCTGTGGACTCATTAAAGGCCCATCTGGACATCTGTACACAATAGGGCCTATCTGAGGCTGGCTGCCCCCTGTCCTGTGACTGTCCTGTCTCTCCCTGTGTCCAAACACCATGAGCATGTACACTCCATCTAGTCAAAGTAGCTACGGTAACACAACACAAACACTGCCAGCTAGCTACATATCCTCGACCAAGATCAACCAAGGCAAACACAAACTGTAGCTGAGAATTCAAATATCCTTGCTAACAGTTGTAGCTATGTTCAGTTGAACCCACAACACAAGTAGAAACACTTCACTAGATGACCTTGTATCTTTATTCACCTTTTATTTCAGTATTTTCCACTACACACACACACAAGGCCCTACACACACACACAAGGCCCTACACACACTCACAAGGCCCTACACACACTCACAAGGCCCTACACACACACACACACGCACGCACACACACACACAAACACTCACTCCATCATTTGCTCTCACACACATATAATATGCAAATACATTTATACTGACTCCACACACCCACACACCACTCATATGCAAGCTGCTGCTACTCTGTTTATCTTACACCCTGTTGCCTAGTAACCATACCCCTGTACATATCTACCTCCATCATTCCAGTATCCCTGCACATATGGTACTGGAACTGACTTTTAAAATATTTTGTGTATATAGTATGCT
Source organism: Salvelinus namaycush (assembly GCF_016432855.1). Lineage (NCBI taxonomy): Eukaryota > Metazoa > Chordata > Actinopteri > Salmoniformes > Salmonidae > Salvelinus > Salvelinus namaycush. Next base: position 8,239,673 of record NC_052321.1, on the reverse strand, counting down.
TACTTATTTTACTTTATTGTGTATTTAATATTTTTTTTTGTGTACTTTTTCCACATTTTGTTGTGTTACTTCCTGAATTTAAAATGTATTAAATTGAGATTTTTGGGGGGGTCACTGATCTACACACAATACCCCATAATGTCAAAGTGCTTGTCGAAAATGTTGGAGATTAATAAAACATTAAAAGTTGAAATGTCTTGAGTCAAGAAGTATTCAGCCCCTTTTTTATGGCAAGCCTGAATACGTTCAGGAGGAAAAATGTGCTCAACAAATCGCATAATAAGTTGCATGGAATCATTCCGTGTTCAATAATAGTGGTGAACATGATTTTTTAATGACTACCCCATCTCTTTACCCCACACATACAATTACGGTCCCTCAATCGAGTAGTGCATTTCAAGCACAGAGTCAACCACTAGGGAGATTATTAAATGCCTCGCAAAGAAAGGCACCTATTGGTAAAAAAAAGCAGACATTGAATATCCCTTTGAGCATGGTGAAGTTATTAATTACACTTTGGATGGCGTATCAATACATCCAGTCACTACAAAGATAAAGGCGTCCTTCCTAACTCAGTTGCCGGAGTGCAAGGAAACTGCTCAGGGATTTCACTAATAGGCCAGTGGTGACTTTAAAACAGTTACAGAGTATAATGGCTGTGTTAGAAGAAAACTGAGGATGGATCAATGACATTGTAGTTACTCCACAATACTAATCTAAATGACAGAGTGAAAAGAAGGAAGCTTGTACAGCATAAAAATATTCCATAACATTCATCCTGTTTGCAACAAGGCACTTAAGTAATAATGCAAAAAGAAATTGTCCTGACTACAAAGTGTTATGTTTGGGGCAAATCCAAC